>NC_041391.1:513720-535905 GCF_002162155.2 Triticum dicoccoides | reverse complement strand
AAAAGGTTAGAACTGAATGACTCAAATGAAAATTCATGTGGGCAAATTCTCAGAGAACTTATAGCAGTAGGGTATGCAGACATGCATTCATAGGGATGAGGATACGCATGTGCATGATGGCATGACATGCCTTGTTTGTTCACCATATCGTTTGCTGTTTTCATGTTTTGCTTCTTCTTGTTAGCTTACGGGAATGTTACATATTGAGGGGATTTGTTCGACTTCATGAAAGCATTGCTCAGAGTTTGCTTGGACCTGATCAGCAGGGTGAAAACCCACGGTCTGACCTTCGGTGGTTGGACCCGCCGACTGCGACGCTTGTGAACCATTTCCTTCCCGAGGGCGTTCCTTTTAGAGAAACTTTTCGCGTATTCCTTGTGCTATCAAGGGATGGTTAGCGCCAAAGCTCACCACCGTATATTGTCAGTTTGTTTTAGGAATGTTTCTTTTTATCACTCTGTTTGGGCATAGGTTTGGTCTTGGCGGTCTGATCATTTGTGTGTGTTAGTGTTGGTTGTGTGTATCCTAGCTATGCACACAAGGGGAAGGAAGGATGGAAGGATGGACGTACCAGCGCTTGAGGTCCGCGTCGGCCGTCCAGCCGCTGGACCATCCCCGGACTTGGATTTTGGGGGCTGGAGCGTCGATCCGCCAGAAGATAAGGGCGAAGGGTAAACAAATAGTGCTGGGAATCTCAAACAGATTAATCACGTTGCTTTGTTGCTTCCTGTTTTCTGTCACGTTAAACTATCAATTGTCATGTGTATGTGTCCACTTACAGGGATAGATCGGGTCTTAGCTAGCTGCGTCAGCTCCAGAACAATGCTCGGTGCATGGCAAGAGTGGTGAAGAGTAGCCGCGGTGCTCAGAGGCGATGGCGGGAAATGAGGCGCCGACGGAGGCGCTGGTGGCGGGGGTCGCCATGGAAGGCGCCGAAGGAGACAGCTCCTCGAAGGAAGGCGCCATTGTCATCCGGAGCGCGGTGAGGTCGTGAGGATCCCAACGTCCCCATGCAGTACCCTCAGCTCACGGAATCGAACTACCATCTCTGGGCGGCCAAGATGAAGATCATCATGCGTCCATCGGGCGTGTGGTTGGCAACATACGAGATATGAGCGCGATGGCAGCGATCTCCCAGTCTGTTTCTGATGACATGACGACCGCGCTCGTCGAGTACAAGAGGGCGCGAGAAGCTTGGGCTGCGATTCACATGATGCGGATCTGCGAGGCGCGTGTGACAGAGGCACAGTTTAGCTAGCTCATGAGAAAATTCGACCGGTGTTGATGGACGACGGCGAGTCAATCTCAGCATTCTCACGACGGCTGAACGCACTAGTCAGTGTGATATGTGCGCTGGGAGCGGATCTCCAGGAGAATACGGTCGTCAAGCGGTTGTTTGTCGTTGTCCCCGATCTTTCTCGCAGATCATCGAGATGATCGAACAGTGGGGTGATATGATCATGGCGACAAGAATGAGAAGCTGATGCTCGTGACCAAGGTGTTGGGGAACCTGCTCGGCAAACAGAAGCTGACGGGAGGACTTGATTGCGTTTTTCTTTTTTGGTCGAGGGGTGTCTATGTAAAGAGATTGGAGAACAATCTCTTTTTGCCAAGTCAGCTCTGACGATCTGGTACCATCTGTCATAAACACGCTTAAACAAGCCAAAGTTTTTTTGAAAAGGAGGATTGCCCCGGCCTCTGCATCAGGACGATGCATACGGCCATATTATTGATAATCAAAAGGTCCAACACAGGTCTCGAAGTCTCAAGCAAAAAGTAGCAAATGCTCAAAAGAGCACGAAAGCAAAAAACATGACAGCCACAACCGGCAGGCAAAATAACTGATAGGAAACTAAACACCTATCCTATTACATGACCGCCAGCCAAACCGATTGAAGATAGCTCGTGCTGCCGTCTCCCATCGGGTAGATCCAGTAACCAAATGCTCCCTGGCCTCCATCTGAGTGAGTAGCGACCACATACGGATGAGTGAAGTGGCCCTGAAGACAACATGAAGGAAATGAATATTTGTTGTTCTGTTAAAAACCAAGTCATTTTTGCAGTCCCAAACTGCCCATAATAAAGCACATACTCCTACATGGATATGCCTCACAGTTTCCGCGTCTATCCCGTCTAGCCACGTCCCAAATAGCGTGTTGATGGAATTCGGAGGAGTTATATTAAAGGCCATGTGGACCGACCTTCACAAAATCTTTGCCAAAGGGCAGTCAAGAAAGAGGTGTTTGATTGATTCATTACTATCACAAAAATTACATCTTTTAGATCCAGACCAGTTGTGCTTCGCCAAATTGTCCTTAGTTAGGATGACCTGTTTGTGGACAAACCACATAAACACTTTGATTTTTAAAGGTACTTTGACTTTCCACACATGCTTCGAACTAGGAAGAATGCTCGTGTTGATAATATCCAAATACAAGGATTTAACCGAAAACTCTCCATTCTTAGTTAGTTTCCAGTGTAACTGGTCTGGCTGTTGAGAAAGTTGGACATCCATCAACCTTCTTACAAGATGGAGCCAAGCTTCTCAACATTTTCCCACTAGCTTCTCCTGGATTGAATACTAAAAGGATTGGACTGTAATACTATTGCAACGTAAGCGTCTCTTCGCTGAACAATATTATAGAGAGAAGGATATTGGATTGCAAGGGGCGACTCTCCTACCTAGGTATCCTCCCAGAATCTTGTGGAAGTACCATTTCCAACTACAAAAATTTTCCAATTAAAAAAGACTGATTTCACTTGCATCAGTCCCTTCAAAAAGGCGAATCATTCGGTCTTACCGTCACCTGGGACAAGGTTTTGGACTGAAGATACTTATTACGAAGAATCTAAGCCCAAGTGGCATCCGTCTCTATAGATAACTTATACAACCACTTGTTGAGAGGACATCTGTTTTTCACCTCTAAATTTCCAATGCCCAGGCCACTAGTAGAAAAAGGGGTATTTGTCCCGGTTCATAAGGGCCTTTAGTCCCGGTTCTGGAACCGGGACTAAAGGGTCGTTACTAAAGCCTCCCCCTTTAGTCCCGGTTCTTACATGAACCGGGACTAAAGGCCGTCCACGTGGCCGCTGCCTGGAGGTCCAGCTTTAGTCCCGTTTGGTAACACCAACCGGCACTAAAGGAAATTTTATGATTTTTTTTGAAATTTTTTTTTTTACATTTTTTTAAATTTATTTCTGAATTTTTTTTATTTTCAAATTTCTGAATTATTTTAACCTCTAATCTCTAATCACCCTCATCAGTGCTCAATTTAACCTCTAATCTCTAATCACCCCTCATCATTCCAAATTATCTAACTTCCCGGATGGTCATCCATCTCACTACTCCAGCCTGAGCACGCTTAACTTTCGGGTTCTATTCTCCCTCGTTTCCAAGTCTGCACTTGTTGTTTTCCTGACAATAGTAAGATGTCAATCCTATTAACCTTCACGAATTTATCTTGAGCATGAAGTCACACATTTCACTGTTTGAGTTTGAAATTATTGTTCTAAAAAACAATAATTATTTAGTAACACTAATATTTCTTGAATAAATAGTTTGACCATAGTTTGACCATACTTTGACCACAGTTTGACCAGATTTGACCAAAATTCAAAAACACTGAAATAATTATTTAGTAACACTAATATTTCTTGAATAAATAGTTTGACCATTGTTTGACCATTGTTTGACCAGAGTTTGACCAGATTTGACCAAAATTCAAAAAAACTGAAACAATTATTTAGTAATACTAATATTCTTGAATAATTATTTAGTAACACTAATACTTCTTGAATAAGTATGACCATAGTTTGACCAGATTTAACAAAAATAAAAAAAATGAAATTTGAGCATAACTTTTTTTCCTTTTAGAATTCGAGGATTCTAAGAATTTGCGGATTTTCGTGCTGAACATTTTGATATATTATACGTTTATTTCTCACATAGTATGCAAAAGTTATAGCCGTTTTACATTTTCCCTACACTTTTTGCAAAACATGTCCAAATTTAAGTTTTTAAATTTTCCTAACTAGTAGATGTAGTAACATAACTACATCTCGAAGGATTTTAATTTTTGAAGTTTTTATCATTTTCTTTTGCTTTTTGCAAAACTGAAAAGGCGATCCACGTGGGGGGGTACAGTTTGAAAATGGAACCTTTAGTACATGTTCGTGCCATGAACCGGGACTAAAGGTCCCATCTGAACCGGGACTAATGCCTTTGCCGCATGAACCGGGACCAATGCTTACATTAGTCCCGGTTCATGACTGAACCGGGACTAATGGGCTAACCCGGCCTGGACCAAAGCCCTGTTTTCTACTAGTGGACCCCCTTGGTCTTTCGGCCTACAGATGATATCCCACTTAGCGAGTCTGTTTTTTTCTCTAATCCAAGCAGGACCACCAAAACCTCATAAATGGAAGAAACATGAGAAACTAGGGCATCTATAAGATCTAAGATGGTAGATCATAAATTCAACCGCCGCAGAAATCACAGAAAATTTATAAACTTGCCCACGAAGGTGATAGACATGAAGAGCAGATGGAGATCCACCCACACATGCCTCAAGTGCATGGCTAACGTGATCAACGTTGAGAGGAAAGGAGGAATGGCTAAAGGAGACAACAAGATGGAAAGCATCTCTAGGATCGTGGCAATGAACAGGAGTAAAGAATCTAGCTCTAACCTTATTTGCAAAACCCACACCCGGAGATAGATCCAGGAGGGGCCGTACCATCTTGGCCGGAGTGGATCACGAGGAGGAGGCACCATGGTTCACCGGTGGAGTCGCCCGTGGTTGTTTTCCTCCGCTTGCTGCCACTGGCTAGTACTCCACTGAAGACTCGGCTGCAGTGAAGTACTAATCAACCTCCCTTTCTACTACGTGGTGCTGGTAGTAATATAAATTTTAAACCTTGAATGTACTTCTTTTTTTGGCCAAAAATAGTAGTACTCATGGTGCTTAATTTGGGAACACATGCAGGACGGACCAGCATGCAGCAGCCGTAGCACTACATTGAAGTCTCGGCCACTTATTGAGTCCTGAGTCGATGCACGCACCCGTACGCTGTCATTTAAAGCACAGTATAAGGCTGTCATTGCTGACGGCATGACCCTGAGGTGTCATTCGGCTATAAATTTTACTCCCTCCTTTTAGGTGTGTAAATCATCTTACGAAAACCAAATAATCCCAAAACACTTAGGCACGGTACATTAACTCTCTCCTCGTTTCTTGTTTTGTGACATATCAACCAATAAGAGATGTGGGCCACGCATAATTTCAATGACTTGAGACTACAAAACATGACATGCAGTGGTTAGTTCATTGCATGCAATGCTATTAATTAGCAAAAAGACATTAAGTTTTCTCGTTTTCCTATCCGTCTTGGTCGCGGTGCACAACGTAAGATGACTTACACACCTAGACGGAAGGAGTACTTCTTTGTGATTTTAAAGCACTGTATAAAGGCTGTCATCGCTGAAAGCCTGCGTCCATGCATGCACCCCTACGGATGAGCATTCATTGGTATCAACTGGTAGTACGTAGTAGCATGATGTATCAACTTGCATGAACATAAAGATAGGCAGAAGGCACCCTGCCAAATCTTCTGGCCAAAGACGGGCACTGTTCCACCACACCCTTTGTGCCATGACGTATTATTATTGGTGTCTAGCCTACTCACTGAACCACGGCGATCACCGGAGACAAGGAAGAAACAAGAGAGAGAGAGAGAGTACACGAGGTTTCCCGGCGCACAAATGCCTCATGCCGCACGAACATCCCCTTGTATTTCCGGCGAGCTCGAACTCTGCCACACAGACACTACCCCACGGCGAGCACACATACACTCCCAGAGGCTACATCTCTGCAGTGAGTCCATGGCGTCTGGTGCGGTCGGGCTCGTCGGGCGCGTAGGGTGCGCGCGGGACGTGCGGGACGCGCTGGTGCGGTCGGGCTCGTTGCGCGCGCCGGGTGCGCGCGGAACGTGCGGGGTGCAGAGGAACGCCAGGCGTGTGTCACCGGCGAAGAAGGAGCTCGGCGTGTGTGGCCGAAGATGTGATGGAGCACGGTGGGACCGGCATCAGTGCGCCAGGTCGTCACAAGTAGTTAATAAGGAGAGCGGTGTCTGTACTAACATAATATGTTCCTGTAGTACAACGGTAGGAGGGCTTCATTTTTAGATGCCATTTTGAGTTTTCCTAGGGTTTGTGTCCTGCTTAGTAAGATGAGACGGCGGCGGCTCCCTGAAAATAAAAAAAAATGTTTTTCCATTTTAACCCGCATCCCGGTGGTGCATCCAGCATCACTGGTGGGTGTGTGGAGGTATGCCTTCAGTGGATCTGTCTTTGGTGGATTTTCTCGGATCTGTTCATTATTTGTATACGCTCATATGTCTTCAGGTTGGATCCTTTTGATCTATAGAACTCTTCATCGGTGGCGGTTGTGTTGTTCTGGTGCGCTGGTCCTATGGGGCCTTAGCACAACGACTTCCCATTTGTCTACTACATCTAGTTTTGCATGGCTCCGGCAAGGGAGAGGCGATGACAGCCGCGTGTCTTGGGCTCGCTTCAGGGCTTGTAGTCGTCGCTAGGTGGTCTACAGATCTAGATACTTTTTTTTGTTATTTTCGATGTTCGTTGTAGTGCTATGATTGAAAGTGAATAAATTGGAATTTTGCCATCATATACTGCTATACTGCATCACAAACTAAAGTGAGTCTACATCTAAATAAATGAACTTGCATGATACTACAAAATGTTAATGTCCGCTATGAAGTTGGTAACATAGACTAGTAATATATACAAATAATAGTCTATGTTACTTCACACTATGACCAGCCTCAGCAATCGCGATGCTTCTTAATTTGCACACGCAGGACGGACCTACCGCACTTTCACTGTATCGTTTTAGCACATGTCATATGATCATCGTGTCTAAGCTCACGTTTTCTTTCGCTCTCTCAGACCCCACCGCTAGAGGCCCCTCTCTTCTAATTCAATTTTCTCCTGTAAAACACCACACTGAATTTCCCCCTTCCACGCAGTGATCTTTACCCATATATGAAAATTCAGGTGGGGAGATCACCCCCCCCCCCACCTCCCACACAACCTGCAAATGCAAAAAGAATAGAAAAGGTTAGAACTGAATGACTCAAATGAAAATTCATGTGGGCAAATTCTCAGAGAACTTATAGCAGTAGGGTATGCAGACATGCATTCATAGGGATGAGGATACGCATGTGCATGATGGCATGACATGCCTTGTTTGTTCACCATATCGTTTGCTGTTTTCATGTTTTGCTTCTTCTTGTTAGCTTACGGGAATGTTACATATTGAGGGGATTTGTTCGACTTCATGAAAGCATTGCTCAGAGTTTGCTTGGACCTGATCAGCAGGGTGAAAACCCACGGTCTGACCTTCGGTGGTTGGACCCGCCGACTGCGACGCTTGTGAACCATTTCCTTCCCGAGGGCGTTCCTTTTAGAGAAACTTTTCGCGTATTCCTTGTGCTATCAAGGGATGGTTAGCGCCAAAGCTCACCACCGTATATTGTCAGTTTGTTTTAGGAATGTTTCTTTTTATCACTCTGTTTGGGCATAGGTTTGGTCTTGGCGGTCTGATCATTTGTGTGTGTTAGTGTTGGTTGTGTGTATCCTAGCTATGCACACAAGGGGAAGGAAGGATGGAAGGATGGACGTACCAGCGCTTGAGGTCCGCGTCGGCCGTCCAGCCGCTGGACCATCCCCGGACTTGGATTTTGGGGGCTGGAGCGTCGATCCGCCAGAAGATAAGGGCGAAGGGTAAACAAATAGTGCTGGGAATCTCAAACAGATTAATCACGTTGCTTTGTTGCTTCCTGTTTTCTGTCACGTTAAACTATCAATTGTCATGTGTATGTGTCCACTTACAGGGATAGATCGGGTCTTAGCTAGCTGCGTCAGCTCCAGAACAATGCTCGGTGCATGGCAAGAGTGGTGAAGAGTAGCCGCGGTGCTCAGAGGCGATGGCGGGAAATGAGGCGCCGACGGAGGCGCTGGTGGCGGGGGTCGCCATGGAAGGCGCCGAAGGAGACAGCTCCTCGAAGGAAGGCGCCATTGTCATCCGGAGCGCGGTGAGGTCGTGAGGATCCCAACGTCCCCATGCAGTACCCTCAGCTCACGGAATCGAACTACCATCTCTGGGCGGCCAAGATGAAGATCATCATGCGTCCATCGGGCGTGTGGTTGGCAACATACGAGATATGAGCGCGATGGCAGCGATCTCCCAGTCTGTTTCTGATGACATGACGACCGCGCTCGTCGAGTACAAGAGGGCGCGAGAAGCTTGGGCTGCGATTCACATGATGCGGATCTGCGAGGCGCGTGTGACAGAGGCACAGTTTAGCTAGCTCATGAGAAAATTCGACCGGTGTTGATGGACGACGGCGAGTCAATCTCAGCATTCTCACGACGGCTGAACGCACTAGTCAGTGTGATATGTGCGCTGGGAGCGGATCTCCAGGAGAATACGGTCGTCAAGCGGTTGTTTGTCGTTGTCCCCGATCTTTCTCGCAGATCATCGAGATGATCGAACAGTGGGGTGATATGATCATGGCGACAAGAATGAGAAGCTGATGCTCGTGACCAAGGTGTTGGGGAACCTGCTCGGCAAACAGAAGCTGACGGGAGGACTTGATTGCGTTTTTCTTTTTTGGTCGAGGGGTGTCTATGTAAAGAGATTGGAGAACAATCTCTTTTTGCCAAGTCAGCTCTGACGATCTGGTACCATCTGTCATAAACACGCTTAAACAAGCCAAAGTTTTTTTGAAAAGGAGGATTGCCCCGGCCTCTGCATCAGGACGATGCATACGGCCATATTATTGATAATCAAAAGGTCCAACACAGGTCTCGAAGTCTCAAGCAAAAAGTAGCAAATGCTCAAAAGAGCACGAAAGCAAAAAACATGACAGCCACAACCGGCAGGCAAAATAACTGATAGGAAACTAAACACCTATCCTATTACATGACCGCCAGCCAAACCGATTGAAGATAGCTCGTGCTGCCGTCTCCCATCGGGTAGATCCAGTAACCAAATGCTCCCTGGCCTCCATCTGAGTGAGTAGCGACCACATACGGATGAGTGAAGTGGCCCTGAAGACAACATGAAGGAAATGAATATTTGTTGTTCTGTTAAAAACCAAGTCATTTTTGCAGTCCCAAACTGCCCATAATAAAGCACATACTCCTACATGGATATGCCTCACAGTTTCCGCGTCTATCCCGTCTAGCCACGTCCCAAATAGCGTGTTGATGGAATTCGGAGGAGTTATATTAAAGGCCATGTGGACCGACCTTCACAAAATCTTTGCCAAAGGGCAGTCAAGAAAGAGGTGTTTGATTGATTCATTACTATCACAAAAATTACATCTTTTAGATCCAGACCAGTTGTGCTTCGCCAAATTGTCCTTAGTTAGGATGATCTGTTTGTGGACAAACCACATAAACACTTTGATTTTTAAAGGTACTTTGACTTTCCACACATGCTTCGAACTAGGAAGAATGCTCGTGTTGATAATATCCAAATACAAGGATTTAACCGAAAACTCTCCATTCTTAGTAAGTTTCCAGTGTAACTGGTCTGGCTGTTGAGAAAGTTGGACATCCATCAACCTTCTTACAAGATGGAGCCAAGCTTCTCAACATTTTCCCACTAGCTTCTCCTGGATTGAATACTAAAAGGATTGGACTGTAATACTATTGCAACGTAAGCGTCTCTTCGCTGAACAATATTATAGAGAGAAGGATATTGGATTGCAAGGGGCGACTCCCCTACCTAGGTATCCTCCCAGAATCTTGTGGAAGTACCATTTCCAACTACAAAAATTTTCCAATTAAAAAAGACTGATTTCACTTGCATCAGTCCCTTCAAAAAGGCGAATCATTCGGTCTTACCGTCACCTGGGACAAGGTTTTGGACTGAAGATACTTATTACGAAGAATCTAAGCCCAAGTGGCATCCGTCTCTATAGATAACTTATACAACCACTTGTTGAGAGGACATCTGTTTTTCACCTCTAAATTTCCAATGCCCAGGCCACTAGTAGAAAAAGGGGTATTTGTCCCGGTTCATAAGGGCCTTTAGTCCCGGTTCTGGAACCGGGACTAAAGGGTCGTTACTAAAGCCTCCCCCTTTAGTCCCGGTTCTTACATGAACCGGGACTAAAGGCCGTCCACGTGGCCGCTGCCTGGAGGTCCAGCTTTAGTCCCGTTTGGTAACACCAACCGGCACTAAAGGAAATTTTATGATTTTTTTTGAAATTTTTCTTTTACATTTTTTTAAATTTATTTCTGAATTTTTTTTATTTTCAAATTTCTGAATTATTTTAACCTCTAATCTCTAATCACCCTCATCAGTGCTCAATTTAACCTCTAATCTCTAATCACCCCTCATCATTCCAAATTATCTAACTTCCCGGATGGTCATCCATCTCACTACTCCAGCCTGAGCACGCTTAACTTTTGGGTTCTATTCTCCCTCGTTTCCAAGTCTGCACTTGTTGTTTTCCTGACAATAGTAAGATGTCAATCCTATTAACCTTCACGAATTTATCTTGAGCATGAAGTCACACATTTCACTGTTTGAGTTTGAAATTATTGTTCTAAAAAACAATAATTATTTAGTAACACTAATATTTCTTGAATAAATAGTTTGACCATAGTTTGACCATACTTTGACCACAGTTTGACCAGATTTTGACCAAAATTCAAAAACACTGAAATAATTATTTAGTAACACTAATATTTCTTGAATAAATAGTTTGACCATTGTTTGACCATAGTTTGACCAGAGTTTGACCAGATTTGACCAAAATTCAAAAAAACTGAAACAATTATTTAGTAATACTAATATTCTTGAATAATTATTTAGTAACACTAATACTTCTTGAATAAGTATGACCATAGTTTGACCAGATTTAACAAAAATAAAAAAAATGAAATTTGAGCATAACTTTTTTTCCTTTTAGAATTCGAGGATTCTAAGAATTTGCGGATTTTCGTGCTGAACATTTTGATATATTATACGTTTATTTCTCACATAGTATGCAAAAGTTATAGCCGTTTTACATTTTCCCTACACTTTTTGCAAAACATGTCCAAATTTAAGTTTTTAAATTTTCCTAACTAGTAGATGTAGTAACATAACTACATCTCGAAGGATTTTAATTTTTGAAGTTTTTATCATTTTCTTTTGCTTTTTGCAAAACTGAAAAGGCGATCCACGTGGGGGGGGGGGTACAGTTTGAAAATGGAACCTTTAGTACATGTTCGTGCCATGAACCGGGACTAAAGGTCCCATCTGAACCGGGACTAATGCCTTTGCCGCATGAACCGGGACCAATGCTTACATTAGTCCCGGTTCATGACTGAACCGGGACTAATGGGCTAACCCGGCCTGGACCAAAGCCCTGTTTTCTACTAGTGGACCCCCTTGGTCTTTCGGCCTACAGATGATATCCCACTTAGCGAGTCTGTTTTTTTCTCTAATCCAAGCAGGACCACCAAAACCTCATAAATGGAAGAAACATGAGAAACTAGGGCATCTATAAGATCTAAGATGGTAGATCATAAATTCAACCGCCGCAGAAATCACAGAAAATTTATAAACTTGCCCACGAAGGTGATAGACATGAAGAGCAGATGGAGATCCACCCACACATGCCTCAAGTGCATGGCTAACGTGATCAACGTTGAGAGGAAAGGAGGAATGGCTAAAGGAGACAACAAGATGGAAAGCATCTCTAGGATCGTGGCAATGAACAGGAGTAAAGAATCTAGCTCTAACCTTATTTGCAAAACCCACACCCGGAGATAGATCCAGGAGGGGCCGTACCATCTTGGCCGGAGTGGATCACGAGGAGGAGGCACCATGGTTCACCGGTGGAGTCGCCCGTGGAGTCGCCAGGGTGGAGGAAGGAGGTGGGAGAGCCATGAGGAGGGTGTCGGTAATTTCAATCATTATCGCGCAATATCGGCAACTTTCATTCATTTCCTAATATAAAGTAACTCCTTTAATCATTTTATTTGACGGGCATGGTTTGGAAAATATTCACCAAGAAGGCTAGGGGTGAATGAACAGAGGAGTTGCGATTTCGACAACTCAATGTAAGTAGTACTAGCTAGGTCCGCGCGTCTCTTTGATTCTAGTTTCAATACCATTATCATACTTGATTATTATTTCGATTGAACCCTATTCTCGTAAAGTGCTTGAGGCAGGCAGACGGGAATAATTTATATGGATACTACATTTGCGAGTTCATTCGTCCGACGACCTGTGAGAAGGGCATAATTTTAGAAAAACTTCGATTAAGTAAACAATATTCCCAATTTTATTTTATTACCATCAGTTGTGTTGAGTTTCATTCATATATATTGACCTCCTTCTTTAAATTAGATCGAACAGATAAGGGATAATCCGCTACCAAAGGATCGCGTATGAGCAATTAAAAAGGAATTGGCGGGATTCTTACTCGAAGAGGTCATATCTAAAACCGAAGAATACCATCGGGAGTTGGTAGGGAATTTTGGTAAATAGATATTAGGGATCATAAAATTCAAAAAATATTAGGATCATAAGAGATATTATATTATATATAGGCATGAACGTGTAATATATAGCGTCGAATATATATGCATTTTCCTCTGGCGACGGCGACATGGCCAATCCAGTGATTTGGCGTCGCGGTGTGGCGGGATCCCGGCGGCGGTTGTGGCGCAGCATGTGTCGCCGGAGAGGAAGAAGCTATCACGGTGTTGAATGGGGTCAGTTCGCCGGGTCGACTCCGTGGCGGTGGCGACCGGCGTCTGCACGCCAGGTCGAGTCTATATATGGTCGTGGCGGCGACGATGATGGAAGTAGCAGCGTCAACTCCGACGATGGCGAGCGTGCGGCGGCCGCGGAGACGAAGAAGGGACGTTCCATGGCAGGAACTCCGGCGACGGCAAGTCAAAATTAGGGAAAAAATGTTAATGGTAATCTTGATTAGTTAGTTGCATGAACGTAGTTAGCTGGTTAGTGGCCGGTCGTTGAGAAAAACTAGCGCGCACTCTGATATGGATGCATGAGGTCGTTGGTTTGTTAGCTGGATTAGTGCGTACGTAGGCAGGCCGGGTCTCCAGGAGCTCATGCGTGTGTGTGCGGTGAGTGCCGCAGGGAGCAGTTGCTAGGCGCCGTGGGTATAAAACGCCATCTGATCACTTCGTCCTGGTTGAGCCAAGAGGAAGAAATACAAGAGAGAAAGAGGCCCCGCCGTCCGTCGCCAGGGAGGGCGTCGGTCGCGGCGGGCGTTTGTCGCCCGGTAAAATCGTCTCCTCATATTCTTGTGATTGTTGGTCGATCCTCGGTTCCAACAATCATAGGTGAGCAATAACACGAACGCCGGATGATTCCTAGCTAGCGCCCTGTCTCATTCGCTCAGACCAAGGTGAAAGAAGGAGTACCTGGCCGCACGAACGGCACCACACCAACGAACAATAATTTTTTTAACACAAACTGTGGCTCGGCAGCACACCGTCGTGGAACAGTACAAAGGGGAGGGGTTTTTATACCCCGTGCACTCATACCTAGCCAGCTACCACTCATTGACGGACAAATCTACTCCCTCCGTTCCATAATATAAGAACGTTTTTAACACTAGTTTAGTATTAAAAACGTTTTTACATTTTGGGATAGAGGGAGTAGCTAACTAACTAACCAGCCTAATTAGCTAATCCCTACATGCAAGAATGCAGCCCATGAGCTGCCGAGCGACCCGGCTACTCGACGTAGCACCGTCCATGCCGCACGGGCATGCCCAACTAACGGCATGCAAACAGCTAACTACTTGGACAATAACTCCACTAACATGATCAAGATTAATGCTAGTAACAGATAATCCATATTTCAAAGAGGTAATAACAACAGTGGTGCTTAAACTTGCCACAGATGTTCACTTTAGTGCCTGAACTTGAAAAACACACCGAATTGGTTCTAAAACTTGGCAGTATGGTTCAAATACGATTCAAATCACGTACAAATACGTATGCATTTGTTGACTAGACATGCCAGCATGGCAGGGGGCCCACCTGTAGTGCTGGGACAGAGTAAGTTGCAAGTGTACGTCTGAATGACCACCAGGTCCCACTTATCAGTGCATTCAATAATAAATAAATAAAATAACACGCGCATAAGATTTGAACTTGAAACCTGCGCTGTCAAAAGGCTACAATAACCACTTCACTCAACGTAGCTGCGTAAGAATTGTTCTCGTTATTCGTCACTAGGCTTTATCAACCGGCGTGAGCTGGTCCACTTAAATGAGCTTCTCTCAGGCCATTTTCCACGTGTTATTTTTTCTTTATTAGAAATTACATAAATGTTCAAGTCATATATAAATTGTTCATGCTTTTAGGACATGTATTTCGAGTTTCAAAACATGTTCACGTATTTTTAAAAAGTTTTTATGTTTGTCAAAAGATATATTTTCAAATAAAAATAAATTTAAAATATCGATGGAAAAAAATAATGTCCTAGTGTGCCCCCAGGGTCATAGATCCTCAAATGAACACTTTTAAATTATACATACATTTTTATAATTAAAATGCACGTACATATTTGTGAAAATTATATTAACATTTTTTAGAAGTAAGCTATTTTTGTCTGCCTATTATTTATAGGGCAAGAACATTCGAAATTTATATTTAGTACTATTAAGTAATTTATAATTTTTTTTACAAATTTCAAAGGAAAAAGAAAACTCATAAGTGGAAGGGCCACGTGAAAAATCCTAACATTCTAAAGAAGGACCACGTGAATATTATTGGAAAATATGAACATTGTTAAAATTAATTTAACATTTCGAAAATATTAACAATTAATATGTGAATGCTCTAAAATTAGTTTTAGAACCAGTTCGGTGTATTTTTCAAGTTTAGGCACCAAAGTGAACATCCATGGCAAGTTTAAGCACCATTGGTGTTATTACCTCTATTTCAGACGATTAATTACAAGACATGACAATAAGAACCAGACATCACAATAAGAACCAGATGTTCAATATATCATAGTAAGCACGAGATACTGAAAGCACATCTTATGTTGATAGACAGGTAGCAATAAGAGCTACGAAGAAAATACATGCTCTAAATCCAACGGGGAAGCAAATGGGGAATCTTGAACATTCAGACACGCCTTGTGGATAGTGAAAATTTCCCATCTTCCTTTTGCATCTCAATCTAGTGGGATGGAATTGGAATAATGCTCTCTTTGAGGCGGCAGTGATTAAGCATCATACAGTATTGACTCTTCCCGATGTTCACCATTCCTAAGAAGTTGCCATCAATGTCACAACGCATTACATGTTTACTGTTAAACATGATCAGCAGCTCACGTTCGTTCAACGCAACCATATCATTGAACCATTGCACTGTTGAATCAAGTGGCGTTCTTTTCTTCGTTTTGGAAGAGGTTGAATAAAGTTGTCGAGATACCTCCAGCGTTGACACGTCAATCCGGTACTTGAAACTCCAGAAGTAATCCTGCATTGCCCAGACATCCATAGCAGTCAAGCTTGGAGTCAAGCTGCCCCAGAAAGCAAGTGTCCCGTTCAGGTTGAACAACTTTCTGTGATGGCACAGCTGGTTGGGACTGCCCATCCACCGGAATGACTCGGCTTCTGTGTCAAACACAATAATATCTGTCCTGTGTCCCCCAATTTTAGTGGCATCATAAGGACACCAGTGCAAGCTGCCACGGTGAAGCACGGATGGTGGACAGCATGACTTAGAGCGCAATCCATTGAGTAACTGATGTTCTTGTTCCATGGATGGTGCTGAGAGTGTTTGCATTTTGACGCTGATATGCCTCATCACATTGGATCCCACTGTGAGAACGTGCAAGCTTGATTTATACGGGTGCCATGGTTCGGAGACCCAGAGCACCCTGTATTCTTGAGTTGGAAGGTGCTGGTAGAAACCAATTATGGTGTTGTAGAGTGCATGCTCAACATGAGGCTCAGGTAGGAGAGCATGTGTGTGGATAACCGGATTGCAGATGTAGAATTGGTGCAGCCAGGAGATGACAAGGAAGCCATCGCAGGCACCATGAAGACAAATCTCGGAGTGGTGTTTGACGCACCGGGAGAAAGGCCAGAGCTGTTGTTTGGTGTTGGCGGAGTGGAGGAGGACAAAACTAGTGGGCATCCCCCGACCGTCAATAATCGGGAGCGAGGGTTGGAGCTGGTGGTGGTCGAGCATGAATTTGGGCGTGGATG
Organism: Triticum dicoccoides; assembly: GCF_002162155.2. Taxonomy (NCBI): domain Eukaryota; kingdom Viridiplantae; phylum Streptophyta; class Magnoliopsida; order Poales; family Poaceae; genus Triticum; species Triticum dicoccoides. The sequence continues at coordinate 519,615 of NC_041391.1, read as the reverse complement.
TGGCAATGCACCATGACGTGCTGACGGCTCGGCAGCGTCCGACGTCCTTGGACGGCAACCGAACGAGTATCTTGTGGATGATATCGTCGGGTAGGTCCTCAAGCCGGGTCGCGCTTCTCCTATCCGGCATCTTGCTGGCTCCCTCCCTCGTGTCCGGCAAGCTTGAGTGCCTAAGAGGAAAACCAACATCCAATGCTAAATCCATGGCACCAACTTAAATCAATAAGACAAGCTCCTAGAATACACAAGCCAAGATAGGTTTGCCTCTAGACACAGATGCAAACACAAACGAAAATATGGGCCGCGAAGTTGCTCACCTACGTCCGGGAAGAAGGTCTGGTAGTTGAGTGAGGTGGCCGGTCAAACTATACCCAGGCCAGCAGCAGCAGGAGAGGTCGAAGTGGAGGCCATGGCGCGAGGTGTAGACTGCAGCAAGGAAGAGATCGACTCAGGGATGCCTTTTCAACTTTTGGCTGCATGCATGCCAAACGTCTGGCCTCCCTCTTAACGAGGCTCTGACAGTGTCGCCACATGCAAGCACCGAGCAGTTCACCGTACTCCTTCAGACGGAGCATTGAAGTCCATTGAAGTCTCGGCTGCAGTGAAGTTTGGACGTACTGTACTATTTAACCTTCCTTCTAATATAGTCCCTCCGTTTCCGAAAAGTGGCTGCAGAGGCCGAGCTCCACTGAGCTCTATATACATTTCTCAGCCAAAATACCTTTTCCATAACTCAAAAAAATCTGAAAAAATGTTTTCATGTAGATATATACTTAAAGTATACGTGTACAAATTTTCATAAACATATGTATTCATATGTGATGTATACAAAAAAGACAAATACACAGATTGAAATAGGCTTTTTCTTTGTTGTATTTGTGTCAGATTTTTGTCTTTTTTGTGTAGCATGCAAATGATCAAATTAGTTACTGAAAATTTATATATACTTAGAGAATATGCATATGTATTTGTACAAAAAAAATTGGTATTTTTTGAAACTTTTAAATATACTTTGATTTATTTTTGGTAAAATGGGCTCCCTGGAGCCCGGTCTCTGCGACGCCTCACTCCTCCGTTTCTAAATATATGCTTTTGTAGAGATTACAGTATGGACTACATAGGGAGCAAAGTGAGTGAATCTACACTCTAAAATGCATCTATATACATTCGTATGTGGCTTATAGTGAAATCTTTACAAAGACTTATATTTAGGAACAGAGGAAGTAAAAATTATAAACCTTGAACGTACTTCTTTTTTGGCCGAAAATAGTACTCATGGTGCTTAATTTGGGAACACATACAAGACGGACAAGCATGCAGCAGCCGTTGCAGTACATTGAAGTCTCGGCCACTTGTTGAGTGCTGAGTCGATGCATGCACCCGTACGCTGTCATTTAAAGCACCGTATAAGGCTGTCATCGGTATCAAATGGTACGTACTATGGTGTTCCTCAACTTGCATGAAAGTAAAGATTGGCAGCACAGTTCAAATTTAAAAGAGTGAATAGTAAAAACAACACTAGTGAAAACCAAAAGTTTAAAATTATCTCAGTAAATAGCATAAAACTATCAAATTTGGGGCCAGGGTTCCGGAAAAACTATCATTTTTTTACAATTACTAGAAACATACCCCAAATCCGGTTCGATATTTCAATAAATTACTGAGTTTCACTGATAAATCATTTGATTAAGTTCGAACCGTTTTATGACAGTCGTCAGGTCCATGTGCACAAAAGTTAACAACGTTATTTGAACAGTAAAGTTTGTCAGTTTGCGGACCGGCATGACCCACATGTCAGCCACACCAAAATCCAAAGCAAAATTGCTTCCAAAATAACCATGAATTCCACACTGCCCTTGCCGCCTCCCCCACTTCTTCCCGAGAGCGCCACCTCGTCTCCTGAAGGGAAGGCATGAAGAGAGGGCGCGACCAGACATCAACCAGCCGCGGCGACCCGACTTACCTAGGAGCTCGGCGGCTAAACAAGCTTGACCACAACGCGACTTGGGAGGCGCTGACGAAGCCCTCAGTGGCGATGCAAGCTTCACCAGGGGGCTGCAGGGGATGCCAGCTTCACCAGCGTGTTGGCTTGCGTGGCGTCTCCCCCAACTACAATCTCCTCCCGGGCTTGTCCCTAGCCGCACGCTAGACCGCGGCTCGTCCGCTAGGAGCACGGATACGGCGTAATCTTTACAAGGTCACGGCAGGGCAGAGCTGTGACTGCACCTACGATGAGCTCGCCAGTGGCAGGCCAAGCATGGGTGTGTTCCACGACCAGAAGGGCACATGGACCTGATTGCGTTTTATTTTTGCTTGTCGGGAGCCAATGGCTTTTTGAAATAAGATTACATGGCCTTATTTTTTTAATATAGATGTAGTGGTTGTTCTTAAAAAAGGACATGTCGTTAAATTTGTAAAAAAGCTGATGGGGTGGCCGGCATATCATAACGGTCAAGCTAACTGACTTGATTTTTCTGTCGCGCCACCCTGACATGTGGGCCATAGCTGCCGTAAAACGCAATAAATTTTAACCAAAGGGTCATTAGTGTTTTTTGTAATTGTGAACTTATCTTTTGGTAGGTTTAAAGATTTTTTTTTTCAAAAAGTGGTAGTTTTTAGCTCGAAATATGGTCGTTTTATGCTATTTACTCAAAATACCATGAGTTCGAAAGGCCGAAGTGTTCCACGGTCTAACGAAAAAAGCACTGGTCCCATGTCTCTCATGCAAGCGACCCACGTGAACCCTAGCTCCAGCACCCCACCCTTCCCGCTCCTCGCCGTCGCAGGTTGGCACTGTTGGGCGAAGCCCGTGCGGCATCAATAGCGGCAAGGCTTCTCGTTCCCTCCCGCGGGGTGTGCAAGCGCCGCAGGATGGCTCTGCCTCGCAAGGGCGGCGGGGGTGTAGTGTTCTTTTTAAGAGGGAGAAATACACAAACAACTTCCTCTCAAGAGGCCCCGCAATGGCGGCCCCAACCAATAATTCACTTGTATAGGGCAGAAAGTACAGCCTCATGCCTTCATAAAGAATTTGCAAGACATGCGGATAAGCATGCGTAATTCACAATTGAGTACATGGTTTGCAGTTTTGAAGAAATAATTACCACCCAAAGATAATTCTGATGCTTGATTATCCATATTGCCATGCTTGTGTCAAATGATTAACTTGGAGCTAGGTTGATTGGATGATTGCCTTATCTTTTCCACCAGTTGAAATGAAGAGTAAACCTTGTTTGTACATATTTAGTATATTTTGATTGACACTTCAAATTTCTATAAATTTTATTTCAGTGTGATTTGGAAGTGCTATTCAATCTTCTTTTCCAATATAAATTATAAACCTTGAATGTACTTAGTACAGTATTTTTGAACATGCAAGACGGACCAGCAGCCGTAGCACTAAATTGATGTCTCTGCTACTTGTTGAGTCCTGAGTCGATCCCTGCACCCCTATGATGTCATTTAAAGCACTCTATAAGGCTGTCATTGCTGAAGGGTTGAGTCCATGCATGCACCCATACGGATGAGCATGCATTGATGTCAAGTGGTACGTAGTACAGTATGATGTATCAACTTGCATCTTCTGTTAACAGCACTGTTCCACCACACCCTTTTGTGCCATGACTCATTATTAGTGGATAAGTGTACTGTTCATCATCAGGCTGATAATAACATGAGTAACTTTTGTAGTAACAGAGCGTACCCCAAGATGAGTATATTTATGTCACAAGTAGTTATTATTGAGGAGAGAGGTGTTTGTACTAACATACTCCCTCCGTTTCTTTTTTATCTGCATATAACTTTTGTCTGAAGTCAAAATATCTCTAATTTGACCAAATTTATAGAAAAAAGTATCAACATTTACAAGGCCAAAGAAATATATTTAGATTCATTACGGAATGTAGTTTAATATTATGTATATTTGGTATTGTAGATGGAGATATTTTTTTATACAATTTTGGTCAAAGTTCGTAAAATTTGACATGACACAAATGTTATATGCAGAGTAAAAAGGAACAGAGGGAGTAATATGTTATTGTATTACAATGATAGGATGGCTTTCTTTTTAGATGTTGTTTTTAGTTTTGCTAGGGTTTGTATCCTGCTCGGTAAGACGGGACGGCGGCGGCTCCCTGAAAATAGAAAAAGGTTTTCCCATTCTAACCCCCGTCCAGGTGGTGCGTCTAGCAACACCGGTGGGTCTGTCTAGGTGTGTCTCTAGTGGATCTATATTTGGTAGATTTTCTCGGATCTGTTTATATATCGTTCATCTACGTTCTTGTGTCTTCAGGTTGGATCCTTCCCATCTATACTACTCTTCATCGCCCGCAGTTGCTGTTCCGGTGCGTTGGTCCTATGAGGCCTTAGCACGACGTCCCTCGATTGTCTATTGCAGCTAGTTTTGCCCGGCTCCAGCAAGGGAGGGGCGATGACAACCGCGCGTCTTGGGCTCGCTTCATTTCTTATAGTCGTCGATAGGTGGTCCACGCATCTAGATGCAATTTTTGTTACTTCCTATGTTCGTTCTAATGCTATGATTGGAAATGAATAAATTGGGAGTTATCTCATAAAAAAATATTATTGTAATATAATGCATCACAACTTAAAATGAGTCTGTATTATAATAAATGAACTTGCATGATACCATAGAATGTTACTATCCACTATGAAGTTAGTAATATAGGCTAGTAACATATACAGTTAGTAATCTAAGTTACTTCACACTATGACCAGCCTCAGCAACGTCGCTCGCGCGCATTGCCATGCTTCGTAATTTGCACATACAGGATGAATCTACATGTACTTTCACTATATTTTTTGGAGCCCATGTCATATGATAACTGTAACGCTTAGAATTGTGGGAAACTGCTCGACACCCTAATGCGGGTGTGGGTCTTTATATATATAGGGGTACAACTTGTACACAGATACAATATACGGTTACGTACATAAGCTATATATAAAATATATACAGTCTAACACCCTCCCACAATCTTAACCGTGGCCTGAACACTAGTAGAAAATGGGCCATTTGTCCGGGTTCTAGAGGCCCATTAGCCCCGGTTCTGGAACTGGGACTAATGGGTCGAGACTAAAGCCCAACACCTTTAGTCCCGGTTCGCTAACCAACCGAGACAGATGGTGCTCCACATGGCCCATGCGGCGAGCCCACGCAGGAGGGCCTTTAGTCCCGGTTGGTAACACCCACTAGTATAAAAACAACTTTTAGTACCGGTTCGTAAGGACCTTTAGTACTGGTTCTGGAAACCGGCACTAAAGAATGGGGACTAAAGGTACCTCCCTTTAGTCCCGGTCCCCCCTAGTCCAGGTTCAACACGAACCGGGACCAAAGGCCCACCATGTGGCACGAGGCACGCCGTGGTCTAGGGGACATTTAAAGGATTTTTTTGAATTGTTTTTTGAAATAAAGCAAAAACAGCCCGCCTACTGGGCCGGCACGACCTGCATACGATTAGAAACCCAACCTCTAGTTGGGCCAGGATGCAGGCCCGTACGACCCAGTAGGCCCCATAGGGGATAAGACTTGCAATAGGCCCACAAAGGCCTGCTTAGAGAGGAGCTTGACACGGTAGCCGCGGCGGGTCTTATAAACCGGTGCGAGCTCCTCTCAACTAGCGAGGTGGGACTAAACATTTTTCACTGTGGGTTTAGGGTGTAGGGTCTTTAGTACCGGTTGGAGCCACCAACCCGTACTAAAGGCCATGAGCCCTTTAGTACCGGTTGGAGCCACCAACCAGTACTATAGGTCACAAATGAACCGGGACTAATGCATAGCCGTTTGAACCGGGACTAATGGTACCTTTAGTGCCGGTTCATTTACAAACCCTAAACCCTAAAAACCCTAGACCAAATGGCATCCACGCATCAGCAGCTCAG
>NC_041391.1:510335-513329 GCF_002162155.2 Triticum dicoccoides | reverse complement strand
GTTAGGGGTTTTTGGAGGGTTAATTATTTAGGGGTTTCATATATTGTGTTATCTAGCTAATAGCTAGAGAGAAGTGACCTTTATTATCTCCGTGCTTGGTCGACGCTAGCTACCACACGTATAGAGAGAACTCGACACGCTAGCTAGTAAGCAAATGAAGGAACCATTAAGTACACAAGATCGTCATGATGAACATATACAGAGAGAAGTGATCGACCTCTCTTTCTCCGCGAGATTGGTCGAACAACAAGTTTCCGTATATATATCCGATGCTACTAGCTACATACATACAATATAAGACCTCTTACAAACCGCGGCCCTAACATCTAAGGTCTATTTGAACTTCCACATGGTATTCTCCGTCTTTATTTATGACGTGGTCAAGAAAGAATCCCGCCAATTCCTCCTGAATTGCACGTATGCAATCATGTGGTAGGAGTTCATCCCGCATCTCCCACATCTAATTTAAAGAAGTGGGTCAATACATGTATATGAATGAAACTCAACACAAATGGTGGTAATAAAATAAAATTGTGAATATTATTGTTTACGTACATCAAAATCTTTTTTAGATTAGCCCCCCTGCTTAGATTTCGTCGAGTTTTAGATGAACTCGCAAACGTAGTATCCACAAAAATCATTCCCGGATTCCTGCCACAAGACCTTTACGAGTAATAGAGTTCAATCAAACTGATAATCAAGCATGCTTAATTGTTTTGATGAAACTAGCTAGAATCAATGGGAGATGTGCAGAACTAGCTAGTAGTACTTAATTTCGGGTGTGTAAATCGCAGCTCGTTCGACAGTGCCAGAGCAATGGCGGTGAACTGTTTCCAAACCCTGTCAGACAAAGAGAATAATTATTTGATATCAGGAAATGAACAAAGTTGCCGATATGGTGCGATAATGATCCATTGAACTTACCTCTGGAGCATATCAGTCATGTTCGCATACTCCTCGGGACTTTTTCTTCTAGAGTCCAAGACAGTTACTATTCCAATTTCAAGCTTAATCCCTAGCAAAATAGAGTGAAAGTTGCGCATGCATGCATAACTCATCAATTACATTACTATAATTAACCTCTAGTAAGGGAACCGAATATGCACTTGATAGTAACACTCACTAGAAGTTGTAAGGAAAGAGTATTTTATCTTTGTTTTGATATTTAATCAACGATGGTAGAAAGTTGTCATCGATCTCTTCGACTTTGTGTTTGACCGTGTATTCATGTATGATATTTGGGTTAATGAACCCAATGTCATAGATATCTGCTTTCCTGCATTTGATGATCTTCAACCTGCATAATATAGTAAGGATGATTATATATACATGCAATGAAAGAGCTGAGCTATATATATAGACTTAATTACAGAAGTAGTACTTACAGACAATAGCAAGTCACGAGTGCTTTGTCGAGGGCCTTTTGATTGTATAACTGGAATAACTTGTCAAATTCAATATTCAAAATATCCATTCCAATGAGGTCGTGCTCCTATTTAATTCTCATCATCAAAGTATGCCTCCTAGACTGCCTGCATCTTTCCATGTACCAGTCATGGAGTCTATGCATCATTGTTGTTAGACGAGGATGATCAGGTTTGACGAGAGGCCTCCCGTACTCGAATCTGAATTCATCCACCTCCATGAATTCAATGGGTACATCATTAGGCAGGTATTCACCAAGATTGGAACCGGGCTCCATCCCCGGATGATTAGCGACGATATCGTTAGACACCTTGAGTGGGGGGCACGTTTGCTTTGCTTGTTCGCCGAGCTGGGGAATTTGTTTCCCACTTCTTCGTCCTGCTAACCTTGCATCACTACAAGTACTTCCCGACCGCTCCACTTCCTTATATGTCTTATTAATAGTGTGCTCATAGTTGGAATCCGGTGGAGGCGGCAGTGGTCGCTTCAGGGGATCGATAGTCTGCTTTAGTTTCACCGGATCTATCGTTTCCTTGAGAGGTGGAGGTTTCGGTGCATAAAAGTCCCTCACTTGGGCACGGCTGATGTCCTCGTTTTCCTTGTCGGTCTTCTCATAAGGTAACTTTTCCGGAGCCTTGAGAGATGGACCGTATTTGAACTTCTTCACTCCTCTGCTTGTAATATGGCTAGCCGCTGGAGCGGCGACTTCTCTCTTTCATCGTTGCTAACAGGCGGAGTCGGCTGACGCGCCGGAGGAGGCTGAGTGCTCCGACGCGCCGGAGGGGGCGGAGGAGCCGTAGTGCCCTCACACACTGGAGGAGGCATACTGCTCGTCAGAGGAGGCGAAGAAGGAGCCGGAGTGCTGATGACCCACAAGTATAGGGGATCTATCGTAGTCCTTTTGATAAGTAAGTGTGTCGAACCCAACGAGGAGCAGAAGGAAATGACTAGCGGTTTTCAGTAAGGTATTCTCTGCAAGCATTGAAATTGTAGGTAACAGATAGTTTTGTGATAAGATAATTTGTAACGCGTAACAATCAATGAAAGTAAATAAAGTGCAGCAAGGTGTCCCAATCCTTTTTGTAGCAAAGGACAAGCCTGGACAAATTCTTATAATGAGAAAAGTGCTCCCGAGGACACATGGGAATTATCGTCAAGCTAGTTTTCATCACGCTCATATGATTCGCGTTCGGTACTTTGATAATTTGATATGTGGGTGGACCGGTGCTTGGGTACTGGCCTTTCTTGGATAAGCATCCAACTTATGATTATCCCCTATTGCAAGCATCCGCAACTACAAAAGAATTATTAAGGTAAACCTAACCATAGCATGAAACTAGTGGATCCAAATCAGCCCCTTACGAATTTTTTGATATATTATACGTTTTTTTCCGACATCGTATGGAAAAGTTATAGCCGTTTTACATTTTCTTACACTTTTTGCAAAACATGTCAAAATTTAAGTTTTTTAATTTTCCTAACTAGTAGATGTAGTAATATTACTACATCTCGAAGAATTTTATTTTTTGATTTTTTATCATTTTCTTTTGTATTTTTCAAAACTGAAAT
>NC_041391.1:506213-510143 GCF_002162155.2 Triticum dicoccoides | reverse complement strand
GGTTTGTGTCTCCAACCGGGACTATATGTCAAACCCCTTTAGTACCGGTTCGTGGCACGAACCGGTACTAAAGGTTAGCCCTTTAGTACCGGTTTGTGCCACGAACCGGTACTAAAGGTGACCACGGGGCCCCGGCCTGACGCCAGCCTGCCACCACCCCTTTAGTACCGGTTCGTGACACGAACCGGTACTAAAGGTTCAAAATGAACCGGCATTAATGCATAGCCGTTCGAACCGGCACTAATAGTACCATTAGTAACGGGCCAAAATCGAACCGGGACTAATGTGTCTCACATTAGGTCCTTTTTCTAAACCACTTCTCCTCAGGAAGATCAACGTTAGAAGCAAAATATTCACAGAAAGAAGCTACTATCTCAGAGTCAAGTCCGTATTTAGCGCTAAATCCACGAAAAGCATCGGTATCCGTAAAAGATTTAACACAATCAAACTTAGGTGATATACCTGACTCCTTACCATCGTCGGAACCCCAATCTTCAGAGTTGCGTTTAATTCTTTCCAATAAGTCCCACTTGAATTCGGTAGTGTTGAGCATATAAGAACCAACACAGGAAGTATCGAGCATGTGCGATCATTGAAAGAAAGCAGAGCATAAATTTTTTGAATAATCATTTCTCTTGAGAGCTCATGATTGGGGCATGAATATAACATTGACTTAAGCCTCTCCCAAGCTTGAGTGATGCTTTGTCCTTCGCGAGGCAAGAAATTATATATGTAATTACGATCACGATGAACAAGATGCATAGGATAGAACTTCTGGTGAAATTCCAATTTCAATCGTTTATAGTTCCAAGATCCAGTATCATCACATAGCTTATACCATGTCAATGCATATCCCTTCAAAGATAAAGGGAAGACCTTCCTTTTGACTACACCATCGGGAATACCTGCAAGCTTAAATAATCCACAAACTTCATCCACAAAGGTAAGGTGTAAATCGGGATGCAATGTTCCATGTCCTGCAAATGGATTAGCTAGCAGTTTCTCTAACATACCCGAAGGAATCTCAAAGTAAACCTTTTCAGTAGGTTCAGTAGGTTGAGGAGAAACTCTTTGCTCTACTGGTCCGGCTGAAGATACCCCGAACAAGCCCCTTAGAGGATTAGTTTCCATAGTAACAAGTGACAGAAAATTTCAGCACACTATATAAATGTTTCCTTACAAAGTTCCACTCACCAAAGGTGCTTCACTCCCCGGCAAAGGCGCCAGAAAAGAGTCTTGATGACCCACAAGTATAGGGGATCTATTGTAGACCTTTCGATAAGTAAGAGTGTCAAACCCAACGAGGAGCAGAAGGAATGACAAGCGGTTTTCAGTAAGGTATTCTCTGCAAGCACTGGAATTGTAGGTAACAGATAGTTTTGTGATAAGATAATTTGTAACAGGTAACAAGCAACGAAAGTAAATAAAGTGTAGCAAGGTGGCCCAATCCTTTTTGTAGCAAAGGACAAGCCTGGCCAAATTCTTATAATGAGAAAAGAGCTCCCGAGGACACATGGGAATTACCGTCAAGCTAGTTTTCATCACCCTCATATGATTCGCGTTTGGTACTTTGATAATTTGATATGTGGGTGGACTGGTGCTTGGGTACTGCCCTTTCTTGCACAAGCATCCCACTTATGATTAACCCCTATTGCAAGCATCCGCAACTACAACAGAAGTATTAAGGTAAACCTAACCATAGCATGAAACTAGTGGATCCAAATCAGCCCCTTACGAATTTTTTGATATATTATACGTTTTTTTCCGACATCATATGGAAAAGTTAGAGCCGTTTTACATTTTGCCTACACTTTTTTGCAAAACATGTCCAAATTTAAGTTTTTTAATTTTCCTAACTAGTAGATGTAGTAATATATCTACATCTCGAAGAATTTTATTTTTTGATTTTTTTTATCATTTTCTTTTGTATTTTTCAAAACTGAAATGGCGATACACTGGGGGGGGGGTAGAGTTTGAAAATTGCCCTATAGTTCTGGTTTGTGTCTCCAACCGGGACTATACGTCAAACCCCTTTAGTACCAGTTCGTGGCACGAACCAGTACTAAAGGTTAGCCCTTTAGTACCGGTTTGTGCCATGAACCGGTACTAAAGGTGATCGCGGGGCCCCGGCCTGACGCCAGCCTGCCACCACCCCTTTAGTACCGGTTCGTGACACGAACCGGTACTAAAGGTTCAAAACGAACCGGCATTAATTCATAGCCGTTCGAACCGGCACTAATAGTACCATTAGTAACGGGCCAAAATCGAACCGGGACTAATGTGTCCCACATTAGGTCCTTTTTCTAAACCACTTCTCCTTAGGGAGATCAACGTGAGCAGCAAAAGATTCATAGAAAGAAGCTACTATCTCAGAGTCAAGTCCGTATTTAGCGCTAAATCCACGAAAAGCATCGGTATCCGTAAAAGATTTAACACAATGAAACTTAGGTGATATACCTGACTCCTTACCATCGTCGGAACCCCAATCTTCAGAGTTGCGTTTAATTCTTTCCAATAAGTCCCACTTGAATTCGGTAGTCTTCAGCATTTAAGAACCAGCACAGGAAGTATCGAGCATGTGCGATCATTGAGAGAAAGCAGAGCATAAATTTTTTGAATAATCATTTCTCTTGAGAGCTCGTGATTGGGGCATGAATATAACATTGACTTAAGCCTCTCCCAAGCTTGAGCGATGCTTTGTCCTTCGCGAGGCAAGAAATTATATATGTAATTACGATCACGATGAACAAGATGCATAGGATAGAACTTCTGGTGAAATTCCAATTTCAACCGTTTATAGTTCCAAGATCCAGTATCATCACATAGCCTATACCATGTCAATGCATCTCCCTTCAAAGATAAAGGGAAGACCTTCCTTTTGACTACACCATCAGGAATACCTGCAAGCTTAAATAATCCACAAACTTCATCCACAAAGGTAAGGTGTAAATCAGGATGCAATGTTCCATGTCCTGCAAATGGATTAGCTAGCAGTTTCTCTAACATACCCGAAGGAATCTCAAAGTAAACCTTTTCAGTAGGTTCAGTAGGTTGAGGAGCAACTCTTTGCTCTACTGGTCCGGGTGAAGATACCCCGAACAAGCCCCTCAGAGGATTAGTTTCCATAGTAACAAGTGACAGAAAATTCCAGCACACTATATAAATGTTTCCTTACCAAGTTCCACTCACCAAAGGTGCTTCACTCCGCGGCAACGGCGCCAGAAAAGAGTCTTGATGACCCACAAGTATAGGGGATCTATCGTAGTCCTTTCGATAAGTAAGAGTGTCAAACCCAACGAGGAGCAGAAGGAATGACAAGCGGTTTTCAGTAAGGTATTCTCTGCAAGCACTGGAATTGTAGGTAACAGATAGTTTTGTGATAAGATAATTTGTAACAGGTAACAAGCAACGAAATTAAATAAAGTGTAGCAAGGTGGCCCAATCCTTTTTGTAGCAAAGGACAAGCCTGGCCAAATTCTTATAATGAGAAAAGCGCTCCCGAGGACACATGGGAATTATCGTCAATCTAGTTTTCATCACGCTCATATGATTCGCGTTTGGTACTTTGATAATTTGATATGTGGGTGGACAGGTGCTTGGGTACTGCCCTTTCTTGGACAAGCATCCCACTTATGATTAACCCGTATTGCAAGCATCCGCAACTACAACAGAAGTATTAAGGTAAACCTAACCATAGCATGAAACTAGTGGATCCAAATCAGCCCCTTACGAATTTTTTGATATATTATATGTTTTTTTCTGACATCATATGGAAAAGTTAGAGCCGTTTTACATTTTCCCTACACTTTTTGCAAAACATGTCCAATTGTTTTTTTAATTTTCCTAACTAGTAGATGTAGTAATATAACTACATCTCGAAGAATTTTATTTTTTGATTTTTTTATCATTTTCTTTTGTATTTTTCAAAAC
>NC_041391.1:482143-505811 GCF_002162155.2 Triticum dicoccoides | reverse complement strand
GAAAATTGCCCTATAGTTCTGGTTTGTGTCTCCAACCGGGACTATACGTCAAACCCCTTTAGTGCCAGTTCGTGGCACGAACCGGTACAAAAGGTTAGCCCTTTAGTACCGGTTTGTGCCACGAACCGTTACTAAAGGTGATCGCGGGGCCTCGGCCTGACGCCAGCCTGCCACCACCCCTTTAGTACCGGTTCGTGACACGAACCGGTACTAAAGGTTAAAAACGAACCGGCATTAATGCATAGCCGTTCGAACCGGCACTAATAGTACCATTAGTACTGGGCCAAAATCGAACGGGGACTAATGTGTCTCACATTAGGTCCTTTTTCTAAACCACTTCTCCTTAGGGAGATCAACATGAGCAGCAAAAGATTCACAGAAAGAAGCTACTATCTCAGAGTCAAGTCCGTATTTAGCGCTAAATCCACGAAAAGCATCGCTATCCGTAAAAGATTTAACACAATCAAACTTAGGTGTTATACCTGACTCCTTACCATCGTCGGAACCCCAATCTTCAGAGTTGCGTTTAATTCTTTCCAATAAGTCCCACTTGAATTCAGTAGTCTTCAGCATATAAGAACTAGCACAGGAAGTATCGAGCATGTGCGATCATTGAGAGAAAGCCGATCATAAAATTTTTGAATAATAATTTCTCTTGAGAGCTCATGATTGGGGCATGAATATAACATTGACTTAAGCCTCCCCCAAGCTTGAGTGATGCTTTCTTCTTCGCGAGGCCAGAAATTATATATGTACTTACGATCACAATGAACAAGATGCATAGGATAGAACTTCTGGTGAAATTCCAATTTCAATCGTTCATAGTTCCAAGATCCAGTATCATCACATAGCCTATTGTAGGACCTTGAAGTATGTCTAGAGGGGGGGTGATTAGACTACTTGACCAATTAAAAACATAACCTTTTCCCAGTTTTAGAGTTTGGCAGATTTTAGCTATTTTAGGACAAGTCAAGCAATCATCACACAATTCAAGCAAGCATCCAAAGAGTATATAGGCAGCGGAAATTAAAGCATGCAACTTGCAAGAAAGTAAAGGGAAGGGTTTGGAGGATTCAAACGCAATTGGAGGCACGGATGTTTTTGGCGTGGTTCCGATAGGTGGTGCTATCGTACATCCATGTTGATGGAGACTTCAACCCACGAAGGGTAACGGTTGCGCGAGTCCACGGAGGGCTCCACCCACGAAGCGTCCACGAAGAAGCAACCTTGTCTATCCCACCATGGCCATCGCCCACGAAGGACTTGCCTGACTAGCGGTAGATCTTCATGAAGTAGGCGATCTCCTTGCCCTTACAAACTCCTTGGTTCAACTCCACAATCTTGTCAGAGGCTCCCAAGTGACACCTAGCCAATCTAGGAGACACCACTCTCCAAGAAGTAACAAATGGTGTGTTGATGATGAACTCCTTGCTCTTGTGCTTCAAATGATAGTCTCCCCAACACTCAACTCTCTCTCATACGATTTGGATCTTGTGGAAAGAAGATTTGAGTGGAAAGCAACTTGGGGAAGGCTAGAGATCAAGATTCATATGGTAGGAATGGAATATCTTGGCCTCAACACATGAGTAGGTGGTTCTCTCTCAGAAATGGTAAGTTGGAAGTGTAGTTTTAGTCTTATGGCTCTCTCAACGAATGAAGAGGCGGTGGAGGGGTATATATAGCCTCCACACAAAATCTAACCGTTACACACAATTTACCAAACTCAGTGGGACCGATTCAACAGACTCGGTCAGACCAATTTAGTAAACCTAGTGACCGTTAGGATTTTCGGTGGGACTGACATGCTTCTCGGTAGGACCAATATGGTTAGGGTTAGGGCATAACGTAATCTTGGTAAGACCGATTACACAAACTCGGTGAGACCGATTTTGGTAACAAGATTTCCAGAGAGGTGGTCAGGTAAACTCGGTGGGACCGATTCACTCTTTCGGTGAGACCAAAAAGTTACGAAAGGGAAACAGAGAGTTTACATTGCAATCTCGGTGGGACCGATCGTTCACTTTGGTTTGTCCGAAACGTTACGAAGGGAAACAGAGAGATTACAATCCCATCTCGGTGAGACCGAGATCCCTATCGGTAGAACCGATTTGCCTAGGGTTTGTGGCAGTGGCTATGACTTTTGAAATCGGTGGCGCCGGCTAGGAAGAATCAGTGTGACCGATTTTGACTTTAGGTTTAGGTCATTTGTGGATGTGAGAAAGTAGCGGAGGGTTTTGGAGCATATCACTAAGCACATGAAGCAAGAGGCTCATTAAGCAACACCTCATCCCTCCTTGATAGTATTGGCTTTTCCTATAGACTCAATGTGATCCTGGATCACTAAAATATAAAATGAAGAGTCTTGAGCTTTTGAGCTTGAGCCAATCTTTTGTCATTAGTATTTTGAGGGATCCACTTTCATCATCCATGCGATGCCATTCATTGAGCTTTCCTGAAATAATAGTCTTGGAATAGCATTAGCTCAATGAGCTATATGTTGTTATGAATTACCAAAACCACCTAGGTATAGTTGCACTTTCAATCTCCCCCTTTTTGGTAATTGATGACAACATATAGATCAAAGCTTTGACAAATGATAATAAGATTAAAAAACATCGTCGCTTTGAGAAGTATGTGATAAGCAAGAGCTCCCCCTAAATTTGTGCATTTATTAAGATTTGCTTTGGACTGCAAATGCACCTCTTCCATGTCACATACATCTTGGTGGAGCGCTCAAAATAATAATGATTGAATACATGCACTCATCACCAAGCAAAGCGAATGATCACATAGGATAGATAAAATAATATCATCAAACATGCATAAGTGTAGCTTATGATCAAACACATGATCATCAATGTCTCACAAGAATAGCATAGTATCTCAAGCAATCAAAAGCAAACAAGTTTAAACCACCAAAGCAAGAGAGAACAAAAGCAACACTCTCTCTCTCTCGAAGCCTATGATCTATACATTTTTCTCCCCCTTTGGCAACGAGTTACCAAAAAGTTCATAGAAAATGCATAGTGCTAGATCGACTCTCAGGCTTGATCTTCAGGAGGTGGTAGCCGTATAACTCCAAGAACGAAGGCTTCAGTTGAAGTGGACGGAGCTGGGGTTGATGCTGGAGCTGGTTGCACTAGAGCTCTAGGAGCTGTAGCTGGTGCATATGATGTTGCTCTAGTGTCTATCACGGGCACTGTAGCTGACCTCTGGGCTCTAGGCACTCTGGAAAACACATTAGTGGTAGTCTTGCCCGGCCACTCCTGCATGTCATCCTGCAGCTCCTCCACAGCTGACTGAATCTCAGTTACTTTGACATCTAGGTCATGGAATTTGAGTTCCATGATTCTTTCCAAGCTCTCCTGATTCTGAGTGAGGGTGGCCAATCCTTTCTCAATCCTCAGTGATGATGCTATCAAGTAACTAAGCTGCTCCTGCTTTTTCTTCAAGAAATACTCAGATGCCTCCTCTTGAGTTGGCATTTTGGCAGCCTTCTCCTTCTTCTATTAAGCTTGAACTGATGATGGATCATTCTCATTCATGACAACCTGATTGTCCTCAAAGTCTGGATAGAGAGGAAAATGTTCCTTATCCAATAGATATTTTCCCGTGCCCATCTTTGAGTTAATCAACTCCTGAATCTGAGGGGCATATCCACAACTCCTCTTCTGGTCTGCTGCTGTCCTCTTAATGGTTTCAACCATAAAGCTCATGACCTTGAATTTCTGTGGCACATCAAACAAATGCAACATGTTGATTGCATGCCCTCTAATCATGTTGTGGTCACCAGACTTAGGCAATAGAGTGTTCCTTAGGATGTAGTTAATAGTTGGCAGCCCTGAGAGAAGGAAGTGGACTGATCCAAACTTATGTGTCTCAACAGCTTTGTCTGGGATCTCCTTGTACATGTGTGCCATGGAATTGTGGTCCATCTTCTTCTTGGCATATACATCCATGTCATCTTCACTCTCCTTTGGGGCATTTATCAGTTTTGCCCACTCCTCAACAGTTGACTGGTACTTTGTACCTTCATACATCCAAACTATCCTCCCATCTGGATAGAAGTGTGCTGTGGAGTAGAATTGCATGATAAGTTCATCATTCCAGTTGGTGAGCTTTGGCCCAACAAAATCAGCAAGTCCACAAGCAACAAAACTGTCTTGCACTCCAGGATAGTGCTCTTCATTTTCCTTCATATAGGTCCAGTCGACCCACCTCATATCACAAATTATGGGCTTCTTGTCCACAAGATTGTCTCATAGAAGTCCTGTTGTTCCTTTGTATGGAACCTGTAGTCAACAACAGTCCTTCTCCTTGTGGCATATGGATCTGTCATCCTCCATAGCCTCAACCCCGAGTCTCTTCTGATATTCATGTCCTCAGCCACAGGATGGGCATCATTGCAGTCTGTTATCCTGGGCTTGAGCTTCCTTAGAACTTGTCCTTCTTCATCATCCTCATCAGCAACCTCAGGCACTGGGCCTTGTTCTTCTCAGCAGCTGGTATACTCCTGGTATTCCTCTTTGGTGCAAGTTTGGCCTTGGGGGCAGCTTTGGGTGCTTCCTTGGGCTTAGATGTGGCAGCCCCTGATCTAATAGCATCACCCATAAGCTTTGGTGCCTTGGGTGCTGGTGCAGCAACCTCTTCTTCCTCTTCCATCATGGAGGGTTTCCCAATAACTATGGCTGTGATCTTTTTGATCCTTTCCTTTCTTTTCTTTCCTTCAACAGCAGTAGCAGGCTCTTTGGCATCTGGCTTTTCAGGTATTTGAGTAGATGCTCTGACCTTTGGCATATGTGTCCTCTTGGCAGGAACCTTCCTATTGAGTCCAGGCTTTGTGCTATGTGCAGAGCCATATTGCTTATTGAGCACTACCTTCTTGGAAGTAGCCTCATCTTCAGCTCTATAGTCCTCATCTTCAGAATCTGAGGTTCTCTTCTTCCTTTGTCTGGTGGCAGCTTTAGGCAGGTTGCTTGGGGTGCTCCTGCTGCCTTCATCTGAAGTGTTGGAGGGACTAGTGCCCTCACTTATGTGCACATGCTCTTCTGACCTGTTCTGACTATCACTTTGGTCTGACATGCTGCAAACACTAACTGCTGACCCTGAGAAGAGTTATAGATGAGGTAGAGTGGATGAGCATCACAAAATGCAGAGATTTTTGCAAAAGAATGAATTAAAAATTCAGTTTTAGTTTTCCACAGAAAGCATTTCGGATCAACCGATTTTCAAACTCGGTGATACCGAAGCAGTTTTGGAACCTAAACTGATGAACTCGGCTGGACTGAGTCACAGTTCGGTGGCACCGAGGCTGCTAGGGTTTCACAAAGTCCTAAAATCGGTCTCACCGATTAGCAATTCTCGGTCAGACCGAGAGTTACTAGTGTCTTGAAGTATGTCTAGAGGGGGGGTGATTAGACTACTTGACCAATTAAAAACTTAACCTTTTCCCAGTTTTAGAGTTTGGCAGATTTTAGATATCTTAGGACAAATCAAGCAATCATCACACAATTCAAGCAAGCATGCAAAGAGTATATAGGCAGCGAAAATTAAAGCATGCAACTTGCAAGAAAGTAAAGGGAAGGGTTTGGAGGATTCAAACGCAATTGGAGACACAGATGTTTTTGGCGTGGTTCCGATAGGTGGTGCTATCGTACATCCACGTTGATGGAGACTTCAACCCACAAAGGGTAACGGTTGCACGAGTCCACGGAGGGCTCCACCCACGAAGGGTCCACGAAGAAGCAACCTTGTCTATCCGACCATGGTCGTCGCCCACGAAGGACTTGCCTCACTAGTGGTAGATCTTCACGAAGTAGGTGATCTCCTTGCCCTTACAAACTCCTTGGTTCAACTCCACAATCTTGTCGAAGGCTCCCAAGTGACACCTAGCCAATCTAGGAGACACCACTCTCCAAGAAGTAACAAATGGTGTGTTGATGATGAACTCCTTGCTATTGTGCTTCAAATGATAGTCTCCCCAACACTCAACTCTCTCTCATAGGATTTGGATCTGGTGGAAAGAAGATTTGAGTGGAAAGCAACTTGGGGAAGGCTAGAGATCAAGATTCATATAGTAGGAATGGAATATCTTGGCCTCAACACATGAGTAGGTGGTTCTCTCTCAGAAATGGTAAGTTGGAAGTGTAGGTTTAGTCTAATGGCTCTCTCAATGAATGAAGAGGAGGTGGAGGGGTATATATAGCCTCCACACAAAATCTAACCATTACACACAATTTACCAAACTCGGTGGGACCGATTCAACAGACTCGATCGGATCGATTTAGTAAACCTAGTGACCGTTAGGATTTTCGGTGGGACTGACATGCATCTCGGTAGGACCGATATGGTTAGGGTTAGGGCATAACGTAATCTCGGTAAGACCGATTACACAAACTCGGTGAGACCGATTTTGGTAACAAGCTTTCCAGAGAGTTGGTCAGGTAAACTCGGTGGGACCGATTCGCTCTTTCGATGAGACCGAAAAGTTACGAAAGGGAAACGGAGAGTTTACATTGCAATCTCGGTGGGACCGATCGCTCACTTCGGTTTGACCAAAACGTTACGAAGGGAAACAGAGAGATTACAATCCCATCTCGGTGAGACCGAGATCCCTATCGGTAGAACCGATTTGCCTAGCGTTTCTGGCAGTGGCTATGACTTTTGAAATCGGTGGCGCCGGATAGGAAGAATCGGTGTGATCGATTTTGACTTTAGGTTTAGGTCATTTGTGGATGTGAGAAAGTAGCTGAGGGTTTTGGAGCATATCACTAAGCACATGAAGCAAGAGGCTCATTAAGCAACACCTCATCCCTCCTTGATAGTATTGGCTTTTCCTATAGACTCAATGTGATCCTGGATCACTAAAATATAAAATGAAGAGTCTTGAGCTTTTGAGCTTGATCCAATCCTTTGTCATTAGTATTTTGAGGGATCCACTTTCATCATCCATGCCATGCCATTCATTGAGCTTTCCTAAAATAATAGTCTTGGAATAGCATTAGCTCAATGAGCTATATGTTGTTATGAATTACCAAAACCACCTAGGGATAGTTGCACTTTCACCTATACCATGTCAATGCATCTCCCTTAAAAGATAAAGGACCTTCCTTTTGACAACACCATCAGGAATACCTGGAAGCTTAAATAATCCACAAACTTCATCCACGAAGGTAAGGTGTAAATCGGGATGCAATGTTCCATATCCTGCAAAGGGATTAGCTAGCAGTTTCTCTAACATACCCGAAGGAATCTCAAAGTAAACATTTTCAGTACGTTCAGTAGGTTGAGGAGCAACTCTTTGCTCTACTGGTCCGGGTGATGATACCCCGAATAAGCCCCTCAAAGGATTAGTTTCCATAGTAACAAGTGACAGAAAATTTCAGCACACTATATAAATGTTTCCTTACCAAGTTCCACTCACCAAAGGTGCTTCACTCCCCGGCAATGGCACCAGAAAAGAGTCTTGATGACCCACAAGTATAGGGGATCTATCGTAGTCCTTTCGATAAGTAAGAGTGTCGAACCCAACGAGGAGTAGAAGGAAATGACAAGCGGTTTTCAGTAAGGTATTCTCTGCATGCACTGAAATTGTAGGTAACAGATAGTTTTGTGATAAGATAATTTGTAACGGGTAACAAGCAATGAAAGTAAATAAAGTGCAGAAAGGTGGCCCAATCCTTTTTGTAGCAAAGGACAAGCTTGGACAAATTCTTATAATGAGAAAAGCGCTCCAGAGGACACATGGGAATTATCGTTGAGGGAGTCCTGGATTAGGGGGTGAGGGAGTCCTAGATTAGGGGGTGTCCGGATGGCCGGACTATAACCTTTGGACGGACTCCTGGACTATGAAGACACAAGATTGAAGACTTCGTCCCATGTCCGGATGGGACTTTCCTTGGCGTGGAAGGCAAGGTTGGCGATACGGATATGTAGATCTCCTCCCATTGTAACCGACTCTGTGTAACCCTAACCCTCTCCGGTGTCTATATAAACGGGAGGGTTTTAGTCCGTAGGACGAACAACAATCATACCATAGGCTAGCTTCTAGGGTTTAGCCTCTCTGATCTCGTGGTAGATCTACTCTTGTACTACCCATATCATCAATATTAATCTAGCAGGAGTAGGGTTTTACCTCCATCGAGAGGGCCCGAACCTGGGTAAAAACATTGTGTCCCTTATCTCCTGATACCATCCGCCTAGACGCACAGTTCAGGACCCCCTACCCGGGATCCGCCGGTTTTGACACCGACATTGGTGCTTTCATTCAGAGTTCCTCTTTGTCGTCATCTTTAGGCCCGATGGCTCCTCCGATCATCGACAACGATGCGGTCCAGGGTGAGAATTTTCTCCCCAGACAGATCTTCGTATTCGGCAGCTTTGCAATGCGGGCCAATTCACTTGGCCATCTGGAGCAGATCGACAGGTACACCCCTGGCAATCAGGTCAGGTTTGGAAGTTTGAACTACAGCCAAGCGCGCCGCACTGTCTCGATGGGCATGATCTAGCTCTGCCACCGAACAGTGCCCTGGAGGCCGCACCGGCGTGCGCTCCGACCCTTAGCTTAGAGCCTACTGCGCCGATCGAGGACGAGTGGCTGGACACCGCCTCGGGGGCTGCGATCTCTATGGCGATTGAGCCGAACACCAACCCTGTCCTTTGTGAAGCTCGTGACTCCAAGGTGCCGGACTCCTCTCCGGACTCTGAACCTTCCGCGCCCCTGCCAATCGAATCCGATTGGGCGCCGATCATGGAGTTCCCCGTCGCGAACATTTTTCAGCACTCGCCCTTTGGCGACATCCTGAATTCACTAAAATCTCTCTCTTTATCAGGAGAGCCCTGGCCGGACTATGGTCAGCAAGGTTGGGATGCGGACGATGAAGAAATTCGACGCCCACCCACCACCCACTTCGTAGCCACTGTCGAAAGTTTAAACGACGTGCTCGACTTCGACTCCGAAGACATCGACGGTATGGACGACAATGTAGGAGATAAACATGAACCAGCACCTATAGGGCACTGAACAGCCACCTCATCTCACGATGTATACATGGTGGACACACCTAAAGGAAGCGACGACGAGGAACAACGGGACGCCACGAGGGACCATTCCCTTGAAAAGCAGTCAAAATGGCGACGTAAGCGCCGCTCAAAGTCCCGCCTCGACAAAGACAGCAGCCATATAGACCCAGCCATAGAGCAGGGCGAACCGGTGGATGACGAACATGCTATCGAGCAACCGTCTGAACAGGACAATCTGGATAAACAACCCGTCCCCGGCGAAGATAACAGTCCGAACGATCTCCCGCCGGACAAGTTGCTGGAGTAGAAGAACCTCCACAAAAGGCTCGTCGCCACTGCGCGTAGCCTGAAAAAGGAGAAGCGGAAGCTCAAAACAGCGGAGATGCACTCAGAATTAGATGGAGCAAATTACTCAACACCGCAGACAAATACGGCGATAGTCGCCAAACAAAGAGCTACCCGAAGCGAAAACTACTGCCCGAATTTGATGAGGAGGCCGTAGAGCCCACGCAATCAAAGAACAAGGAGGCCACCCGGTCGAATAGACGACCCCATGGAAAACATAGAGCGGCAAACTGCGCCGCACACAAGCCGGTACGCGATCCGCACAAGGATTCGCATCAAAAAGATGGCCCAGTTCAAACATCAAGCAATGCAACACAACAAGTATCCGAACATCAACGTACACCTAAATATAGGGGTGCCGCACACCCCCTATGTTTCACCGATGAGGTGCTGGATTACGAATTTCTAGCGGGATTCAAGCCCGTAAACATAGAGGCATACGACGGAACAACAGACCCTGGAGTCTGGATTGATGACTACATCCTCCACATACACATGGCTAGAGGAGATGACCTCCACGCCATAAACTACTTACCCCTCAAGCTCAAAGGGCCAGCCCAACACTGGCTTAAAAGCCTCCCCGAAAACACCATTGGAAGTTGGGAAGAGCTCGAGGATGCTTTTCAGGCAAATTTTCAAGGGACCTATGTCCGACCTCCGGATGCAGACGATTTAAGTCACATAACTCAACAACCCGGAGAGTCAGCCCGAAAATTCTGGAACAGATTCCTTACTAAAAAGAACCAAATAGTCGACTGTTCGGACGCCGAAGCCTTAGCAGCTTTCAAACACAACGTCCGAGACGAATGGCTCGCCAGACACCTCGGCCAAGAAAAGCCAAGAACAATTACCGCATTAACTAGCCTCATGACCCGCTTTTGCGCGGGAGAGGATAGCTGGCTGGCAAGATGCAGTACCAGCGACCCAAGTACATCCGAAGTCAGGGATGGAAACGGGAAACCGCGACGCAGCAAGTACCAGCACCGGACCAAGGGAAACAGCTCGAAGAGCATGGCAGTCAACGCCGGATTCAAAAGCTCTCGGCAGAATCATAAAAAACTGCACCTTAAGGATAATAGGGACGAGCTATCTAACTTAAACAAAATCTTGGACAAGATATGCCAAATCCACAGTACTCCCGGGAAGCCTGCAAACCATACCCACAGAGATTGTTGGGTCTTCAAGCAGTCCAGCAAACTCAATGCCGAACACAAGGGGCTCGACACACCAAGCGAGGACGATGACGAACCCCACAAGCAGAGCACCGGAAAAAAAAGAATTTCCCACAAGAAGTCAAAACAGTAAACTCACTTCACATGACAAAAGGGAAAAACAGAGCAGCGCCCATAGAGATACGGGCCATACGGCCTATCCCAGAGGAGTCCCGCCACTGGTTGTTAAAACCAATCACCTTTGACCATCAGTATTACTCTAGAAGTATCCAGAATGCAGGACGGACTCCAATTTACACAAGTCCTAATGGATGGCGGCAGTGATCTAAACCTGCTATATCAGGACATAATCCACAAAATGGGGATAGACCCAACCAAAATTCGCCATAGCAACACTTTCTTTCAAGGGGTAATGCCAGGCCCATATGCTCATTGTATGGGCTCTCTACTGCTAGAAGTTGTGTTCGGCTCACCCGACAATTTCCGCCGCGAAAAGTTAACCTTCCACCTCGCCCCATTTACAAGTAGCTACCAAGCACTACTGGGACGCGAAGCTTTCGCCCTCTTTAACGCAATACCGCATTATGCATCCCTTACACTTAAAATGCCCGGCCCGCGAGCCATCATATCCTTAAAGGGAAATATCGAGTGTTCCTCGAGCGCGGAAGATTGTGTGACTGCCTTGACAGCCACACACTAAATTGGCTTCACTAATCAAAGCACCTAAACAGGTCGTTCAGACCCGGACACGGCTAGACAAGTCCGGCGTAAACATACAAGGGCTTACTAGCCGCATACCACCGTACAAGGGGATCCACGCTTGTACAACAAGAGACAATAAAGCTCAATTTCATTCATTTTTTGAATCATACTTTGTTTATTTAATATAACGTACATTTTCGCATGATCCTTCTCAAATAAGTTCCTCTCTTTTACAGATGAACACCGTGCTACACCCGTCCAGGATACGGCACAACGGAGACACATGCCCAGACGTGCAGTAGGGACCTGTTGCAAGGATTCTTTTTAGATTAAGACCCTGCGTAAACCTTTTTTACTGTCTCTTGTTGATACACATCCCCCGGTTTCTTGCTATAACCGAGGAGGAGGCTGGCGTTTTGGCATGGGCCACGTCAGAATTTTGCGCGTACCTGGACACCAGGGGCTTATTACCAAGGGCGTTGTTTGGCCCGTTTTCATAAAGACCGAATACCTTAGGGAGTGTTCGGCGTCTCGAGTTAGGCCTTATATGTATCAGCTCCGAATCATGTCTTTGGTCAAATGTTGGGTTTGCCCGGCTCCTGTGTTTTGCTGCCTTATGTTCCGCTCTATCGGCTAAGGCGGCACCAGGAGGACTACTGCGATTGCGCCCCGGTTCGGCCAGGCGAGCACCTCAGTAGAGAAATCCGAAAACTGACTGTCATCATATTGCGTGAGACTGGTCAACCACTCGATGACCCGCCAGAATCTTTAGAATTCCTCCGCATTAACGAAGGGCCGTTTCCGGGTCAGGCACATACGCGCCCCGAATTCGGGTGAGCGCGGTGCCCCTAGGGGCTATATAGTAGCCCCACTGTCAAACTCCTATGGCTAAGTGAAAGTGATAAAGCATTATAGTCCGGTTGCCTAGTTTGCTGCACTATCACCTCCTTTATAGGACCAAGACATTGGATCAAGTGTGCAAATGCGCCTTTTGCAAACACCCCCGCATTATATGCGTGGGGGCTGAAGCCGAAGACTGCCATTTTTCAAGTTATATACACATATACATTAACGTCCGCACATGAGGTATTTTAATTCTTGAAGGAACAAGTATAACAAGCTTTTATATTCCATCGAATCATTATTTCACAATAATAAATGTTATTCAAACATAATATCCTTTGAGCACTGTGTCTCTATTAAACGAGCGCCCTGCAGAACTTCCTGAAAATAGTGCTCGACAGGTACTCGGCTTCCGTCTGAATCTTGGGATGCAACCTCGATGGCCTTCATCTCCGCCCAGTGTGTCTTGACACGGGCAAGATCCATCCGCGCACCCTCTATGCATGTTGTCCTTCTCATTGCATTGATATGCGACACCGCACCAAGGAACTGCTGCACCAAGCAAAAATAACTCTTCGGCTCGGGCCTTTTAGGCCACAAATGACCCACGACATCCTTCATGTCAAGTTCGGATAACCTATTCAGCTCCGCCCATTCGGCCAAACAATCGGTTAATGGAAGTGGGCGCTCTGGATTGTGGAACTGTGACCAAAAAACTTTTTCCATTTCGTGATCCTTTTGATCTCGGAAGTGTTCGGCCGCGTCCGCAGCACTTGCCGCCAAGTCCAGATAAGCATCCGCCGCACTCCACAGCCGGTCCAACTGAGCATATTTAGGATCCACGAACTTCCTCTGCAGCAGAAAGGGCTTTCCAGCCACGATATCTCCGTCCTGACATAGCTCCTCCTTCATAGCTCTCATCGCAGAGCGAGTATCCTTGGCCTCGGTAGTGGCCTTCTTCAAGTTCTCTTGCTCCGCTCGATCTTCTTTCTCAAGAAGCTTGCAGCGGTCGGCAGCATTCTTCAACTTCACGGCCATCTCGGCCATTTCCTTCTTGCTTCGGGAGTGAGTAGCCCGTTCGGCTTTTAGCTCTTCGGCCGCCTTTAAGGCAGCCACATCACTTTTTCTAGCCTGCTCCTTGGCTCGGGCGAGCTCTGCCCAAAGGTTCTCCATGGCAGCGGCACCATCTGCATCAAGCATGCATGTTGTAAGGCACGGGAATCAAGCTTCCTTACCAGGTGCCCGCGGAGAAATTGCATACCTTGTGACTCATCAAGCCGCTTATTGACAAGCGCGATGTCGGCATCCGCCACGTCAAGTTGCCGCCCTAGTTCGGCAAATTCATCAGTTCGGCTAGCCACCAGACACTTTGCCACCTACATAGGAAGGGCGACATATTATACCCAGGATTATGATCCTCGGTGCGCTGTCATTTTTGACAACGCACCGAGCCTCAGGGGCTACTATCTACACAGGGCGCATTTTATATGCGGAACTGTCAGAAGGTACATCATTTTGCGTACCTCAAAGCCTGTCAGTAAACTTCTGACGGCTTCGTGCAATCCGCTCTCAGCGGATGAAATCCTTTCAATCACCGTGCCCATTAACGCACGGTGATCTTCTGAGATAGACGCTCGCCCGAGCAGATCCTTCAGCTCCTCCGACCATGCACCAGGCGGTGCCGGACTCGTCCGATGGCCTTTTTCGAAGGCCGGACGCGAAGGGCTTTGGGGGGACATACGACTGCCTTTCGGCCCCGCCGGATTCGGAGAAACCCTCTGCGATGACACCTCATGGTCGCTCGCCTCGCAAGGCGGTACGGCAGGGGGAGGCGTTCCGCTCTCCATCATCTCCGGACGAAGATCCCCTGAAGATGAGCTCTGCTGAGAAGGGCTGAGATCTGAACTTCAAGGTAAAATTTCGGTTATCTTCATCAGAAATAGGACAGGGATATCCTTTATTTTAAAACTCCCCTTTTTTACTTACGGCTCGGTGGAGGGCTGATCCCCTTGGGGGCACAGTGCGGCCGAGGCATCTCTCGGCGCAGGACCCTCTGACGAAGATTTCTTCCCCCGCTTTGAACCATGTTCTCCGGGTCTTCAGAGGCGGTCCTCTTCTTCCCTTGTATGGAGGGATTCTCGATCCCTCCTTTCCTGACAGCCTCCTTCGCGGAGACGGTAGCTTCCTTGTTCCCCCCTTCACCTTCTTCCAAAGGCGCAACCTCCAGCATCCTGGTTAACACGGGATCCGGTGTGGTCTCAGGGAGGGGGGCCAGACACCTGATTAGCTTTGCTTTAGCTATCCACTCCTGTTCAAGGGACAACTCTTTTAAGGGCAAGTTCATGATAAATATGGGATAGCGTGTCCGGGTACAGGGCTACTTACTTGAGTATCCGGGCGATTGCAGCTCAGACCTGCGTCCTCGGTCAAGTCCGGACACATCGCTTGTGATCCGAAGAACAGTTTGTACATCTAAACGGGCGTCGCGCCCATAAAATGTTGGAGAGCTCGTGGTCCCTCCGGATTAAACTCCCACAGGCGGAGGGGGCAACGTTTGCAGGGCAGGGTACGACGAATCAGCATGACCTGCGCTACTACGACCAGATTGATCTCTCTCTCTAGGAGGTCTCGAATACGGCCCTGCAACAAGGGCACGTCCTTGGACGGCCCCCAGTCAAGCCCTTTATTGACCCGTGATGCCAGCCGTGGTGGAGGACCCGAGCGAAAGGCAGGTGGCGCCACCCACTTGGTGCCCCTGGGAACTGTGATATAAAACCACTCTTGTTGCCATAAGCTGAACACCTCTTGAAAAGAGCCCTCGGGCCAGGGAGCGTCCACATTCTTGCTTATAACAGCCCCTCCGCACTCCGCTTGTTGCCCCTTGATCGTCTTCGGCTCCACTTTGAAGGTCTTAAGCCACAATTCGAAGTGAGGGGTAATGCGGAGGAAGGCTTCGCACACGACAATGAACGATGAGATGTGGAGGATGGACTCCGGATCCAAGTCGTGAAATTCCAACCCATAATAAAACATGAGCCCCCTCACGAAGGGGTCCGTCGGGAAGACTAGCCCCCGAAGGAAGTGAGATGCGAACACCACGCTTTCACCAAGCTTGGGAGTGGTAATAACCTGCCCTTGGGCAGGCAGCCTATGCGAGATTTCGCCGGTTAGATACCTAGCATCTCTTAGCTTTAGCACATCTTCTTCTGTAACGGAGGAAGGCATCCACCGGCCTTGCAGGTCGGAGCCGGACATCATCGAAGGTCCGAAGCGCCTGAATCTGGAGCTTTGGGTGTTGGAACTCGAGGCGAGGGGCAGATTTGATTGAGATTGAAAGAAAGGAGTGGAGCCCTGGTCTCTTTATAAAGAGGTAGAATACCAAGAGCCTTCCCCGTGACCGTTTGGTTCTCGCCTTCGATAGAGGAGACATGCCAACGGGCACGACTGGGTTACCCACGCCCGTATTAATGAGAATCCCAGAATAAGGGGACACGATCTCTGCTTTGACAAGACGTGCCAAGGAGACCGCCTCGCTAAACACGCTGATGTGCTAAAGTAAAAACGATTCGAATAAAGGCTTGGCCGTGGTGTGATGTCACGCTGCGGAATACGTCAGCAGATTGAATTTGTGTAAATATTATTCTCTCTCTACGATGGTATGTGGAACTTATTTTGCAGAGCCGGACACTATCCTTGTGTTCAAAATCTTCTATGAAGTATTCGGAGGAGGAACCCGCCTTGCAATGCCGAAGACAATATGTGCGCCGGACTCGTCATCATTGAAGCCTGGTTCAGGGGCTACTAAGGGAGTCCTGGATCAGGGGGTGTCCGGATGGCCGGACTATAACCTTTGGCCGGACTCCTGGACTATGAAGACACAAGATTGAAGACTTCGTCCCGTGTCCGGATGGGACTTTCCTTGGCGTGGAAGGCAAGCTTGGCGATACAGATATGTAGTTCTCCTCCCATTGTACCCGACTCTGTGTAACCCTAATCCTCTCCGGTGTCTATATAAAACAGAGGGTTTTAGTCCGTAGGACGAACAACAATCATACCATAGGCTAGCTTCTAGGGTTTAGCCTCTCTGATCTCGTGGTAGATCTACTCTTGTACTACCCATATCATCAATATTAATCTAGCAAGAGTAGGGTTTTACCTCCATCAAGAGGGCCCGAACCTGGGTAAAAACATCGTGTCCCTTGTCTCATGTTACCATCCGCCTAGACGCACAGTTCGGGACCCCCTACCCGAGATCCACCGGTTTTGATATCGACAGGGGGTATCCGGACAGCCGGAGTGTGTACAACGTCCGGACTATTGAAGCATGAAGATACAAGACTTAAGACTTTGGCCCGTGTCCGGATGGGACTCTCCTTTGCGTGGAAGACAAGCTTGGTGAGTCGGATATTGTGTTTCCTTCCTTGTAACCGACTCCATGTAAACCCTAGCCCTATCCGGTGTCTATATAAACCGGATAGGTTGGTCCTTAGAAGGCCGATCACAATTACAATCATACCATCATAAGCTAGCTCTTAGGGTTTAGCCTCTATGATCTCATGGTAGATCTACTCTTGTACTACCAATATCTTCAATATTAATCAAGCACGAAGTAGGGTTTTACATCCATCGAGAGGGCCCAAACCTTGGTAAACATCTGTGTCCCTTGCTTCCTGTTACCATCAGCCTTGACGCACAGATCGGGACCCCAACCCGAGATCCGCCGGTTTTGACACCGACATTGGTGCTTTCATTGAGAGTTCCTCTGTGTTGGTGTCAAAACCGGCGGATCTCGGGTAGGGGGTCCCGAACTGTGCGTCTAGGCGGATGGTAACAGGAGACAAGGGACACGATGTTTTTACCCAAGTTCGGGCCCTCTCGATGGAGGTAAAACCCTACTCCTGCTTGATATTGATGATATGGGTAGTACAAGAGTGGATCTACCACGAGATCAAGGAGGCTAAACCCTTGAAGCTAGCCTATGGTATGATTGTTGTAATGGTTGTTATCCTACGGACTAAAACCCTCCGATTTATATAGACACCGGAGAGGGCTAGGGTTACACAGAGTCGGTTACAATGGTAGGAGATCTACATATCCGTATTTCCAAGCTTGCCTTCCACGCCATGGAAAGTCCCATCCGGACACGGGACGAAGTCTTCAGTCTTGTATCTTCATAGTCTTGGAGTCCGGCCGATGATGATAGTTCGGCTATCCGGACACCCCCTAGTCCAGGACTCCCTCAGTAGCCCCTGAACCAGGCTTCAATGGCGACGAGTCCGGCGAGCATATTGTCTTCGACATTGCAAGGCGGGTTCCTCCTCCGAATAATTCATAGAAGATTGTGAACACCAGGATACACTAGTGCAGAACCGGGCAATAGCACCGTTTCGTAAGGCCCTTTAGTGCTGGTTCCATAACTGGCACTAAATTATGGTCACTAAAGGCCCCCCCTTTAGTACCGGTTCAGCACGAACCGGTGCTAAAGGGCAACCACGTGGCACGAGCCAGCTCCGGGGGCCTGGAGCCCTTTAGTACCAGGTGTTAAGACCAACCAGTACTATAAGGTTTGGGGGGTTTTTAGTTTTATGATTTATTTTTCATTTAATTTTGTGTTTCCATTTTAATTCTTTTTCGTTTGCTGGTATTTTACGATACTACACATTGTACACGTTATGCATATATATATATATATATATATATATATATATATATATATATATATATAGAATTTCTAGTAGAACCAATCATGCATATATATCATCAATGTCTCACAAACCACCATATTAATTAATTCACACATACACACATGTATAGCTATATACAATTTCTCCTACATATGCATGTTGCCTTCGGTGCCAGTGGCATTAGCCTAATTGGTGCCTTCGGAGGACGATGACAATTGGAAGTGGTTTTCATGGGGCCGGTATCGGGTAATAGAATTCTCCCTTCGGATTTATGACCTGGTCGAGCAAGAATCCCGCTATTTCCTCTTGAAGTGCTTCTATGCGCTCCGTTTCTAGGAGCTTCTCCCGCACCTCTTTGAACTGTTAAGAAGGAGATCAATATGCATGTGTATTAGTTGTGTGACTAGATATAGATAATGGTGTAAAAATTGTGAATAGTGTTCTGACAAGCGTACCCATTCCTGTCTTTGAGATCTGCTCCTTTCGGACGCCATCATGCGAATGGTCTCGCAAACGCAGAATGCACACAGATCAGTCCCCTGCGCCTGCTTCAGGGCCTTTATGAGAATGGAATTTGATTAGATAATAATTAATCAAGCATGATAATTAAAGAGATGGCAGCTAGCTAGCTAGCTAGTACTACTTAATTACTTACCTTGGGTCGAAACCATTTAAGCTTTTTTTTCCATTCGCCTTCCGTGACGCTGATGAACCTTGCCCAAGCCCTGCCCGCCGACAAAGAAAATGAATAAAGGGGTTATTTAATAGTTCATATCATGAAATGATGAACTAAATAGGCCGAGATATATAGTTAATAATGATTGAAATTACCTGTTGACTATCCCAAACAAGATGTTATAGTCAGTTTTTTCTGAGAGTAGTGAGTCCAGTACTTCAACTGTTCCGGCGTCAACTTTAATGATACACAAGACCCAGTGAAATCTGCATGCACACACGTTTGCATGTCTTAATTAAGCGGGCATATGTAAGCAAAAACATGTAGCTAGCTAGTAGGCAAAAACAGAGAATTTGTAGTACAAGACAGTGTGACTCACTGGAAGTTGTAAGGAAGTAGTATATCTTCATTGTATTTGAGGCGCTTCAAGAACTCTAGCATGTTATCCTCTACGTTCTTTTGCTGACGTGGATTTATGAGCCATGTGTATTCATTAACGTTGTTTGGGTCAATGAACCCAATGCCAAAGCGTTGACCTTTTCTCATTTCATACATCTTCATCCTGCATAATACCACAGAAAAGAATATAGTGAGGATAATTACAGGTAATCATTGATCAAAAGGATCACTACAGCTAGTGTTGGGGATATTACCACTGGGCGTGAACCGGCCTACCTGGGTCGGGTTAACTTCATTAGTAGTATAAACAGATGAAGGCCCAAGGCATGTAGTCGGTTTAGAAACTGTAGCCGTAAACCGGCATGATATGTAAACTTGTATTGAAAGTTAGGAATAGAGAGATACCAACAGGGATACGAGTATGAACCGGTTGGGACTCTATGGACCGACGGGCGTCACCCGTGTATATAAGGGGACGACCCGGCGGCGGTTCAAGGACAGACAACAACAACTCGAGCCTAGGCGAAGCTTGTTTGCTCCCTAGCCATCGAGACCACATCAATTCCATCACAACTAGACGTAGGCTCTTACCTTCATCGAAGGGGCCGAACTAGTATAAACCCTCGTGTCTTTGTGTCCACTTTAACCCCTTCAAGTTAACCCGTAGCGATGGCTCCACGACTAAGTCCTTTCACTAGGACATCTGCCGTGACAAATCCACGACAGCTAGCTTGAGACTTAAATTACAGAAAGAAATCACTTACAGACAATAGCAACTGACGATAGATTTGTCGAGTGCGTCTTGATTGTATAGCTGAAACAGTTCAGTATACTCAACGGACACAGCTTTCTCATGGAAGTAATGCTCCTCCTTGACATTCACCATTAGGGACAATCGATCTGAAATCTTGGTAATGTTCATGTACCATTGATGCAATTCATACATTCTCGTTGGGAGGTTCTTGACCTTGTCTGGCTCGACCAAAGTTTGGCCCCGTACATATTTCCGTTTTATTTCATCCTCTCTAAGCAAAGGCATGGGCTCGATCTCGAGGAGTTGTCCAACAGTGATGTTGAGAACTTCAGCCTGCATTATATGCTCCTCCATTATTACCACATTGCCCACCTCGGGAACATGCACTGTTTGCCCACAATAATATTGGGCGTGCGTACTGTCACGTGTTGTTGGCACAACAAGCGAGGGGATCGATTGCGCTGCCTGTTCTCCCAGCTGGGGAATGGTTTTCCCGCATTTTTTGACAGCTGCTTCTTGTTTTCTCGATCCCGATGTAGACGTGCTCGCCTCCCTTTGTAGACGTGCTCGATTTAACTTCCTGATGTGGCGCTCATAGTCTGTGTCAACAGGCTTGGGAGCTGGTGGTTGAGCCATACGAATGAAGTGGTCAATCGTTTCCTCAGGCACTTTCTCCCTTGGCGGCGGTGGCGGTTTCAGTGCAAAATGGGCTTCCACCTCGGCCTTCGATATGGCTGCGATTTCCTCCTCGGACCTGTCATAAGACCTCTGCGGAACAGGCGTGAGGCTTGGACCATATTTATATCGCTTGCCTCCGCCTGTACTTCCTGTACTACCTCGACTCGTACCGCTACGCACCATAGTTGCGGGGTGTCTCTTCTGCGATTGCTGAGGCGGCAAAGACGGCTGACGGGGCTGAGTTGGACGAGGAGGAGTGGCCTGAGGTTGTGCCGGACTTGGAGGAGGAGTGGACGTCTGACGCTGTGGCGCACTTGGAGGAGGAGGAGTGGCCTGACACTTTGCCGGACTTGGAGGAGGAGGAGTGGCCTGACACTTTGCCGGACTTGGTGGACTTGCAGGAGCGGGAGTCTGCTGACTCGGTGGCGGACTTCGACGAGGAGTCGGCTGACGTGGTGTCGGTGGCCTTCGAAAGATGATGCAATCCTTTTTCCATAGGATGATACGATGTTTGGCCTCTCCGAGAAAGCACTCGCCGTCACCTCCAGGAATGTCAAGCTGTAGCTCCGAATATGGTGGGCCACCACCTCATCAACCATGACACGAGCATAGCCCGCTGGAATCGGGTTGCAATGGAAGGTTGCCTCGGGGGGATTTGTAAAAGCAACGCCGTCCGCCACCTTCATGGATATGTTCTTGATTTTCACATGTAGCTCGCAGTTAGTGTTCTCCGTGATGTCATCCACGGGGTATCTACCCAGCATTGCGTCATACGGGACGGAACCCACGCTACTTCTCGGCATGGATGGGCCGGTGCTATCCAATGCTGGATCATCCGCTAGCTGCTGCAGCTGCTGAGACCCCTTTGCTGGGTAAGTGAGTCGATGTGCTCCTGCTGCCGCTGGAATTTGACTGCCAATTCTGCTTGACTTGCTTCTAGGCCTTGAAAACGTTCATAGTCCCGCTTCCTCTGCTCCTCCTCATCTTCCTCTTCTTCTCCTCCGCAATCTTCTTTCTCGCACGGGTTCTGTAGTCGGTGTTCCATTCCGGAAACCCCTCATACAACGGAATAGCTCCCTTGCCTCGTGTTCTTCCCGGGTGTTCAGGATTTCCCAGGGCACGCGTAAGCTCGTCGTTCTCTCTGTTGGGCTGGAACACCCCCGATCGTGCCTCTTCTATTGCAACAAGTATCGCATCGTCGGCTCCCTTCAGACTTGCCCTCGTCGAAACATTGCCTGTCTCCGGGTCCAACTCCCCCCCCCATGCGCATAGAACCAAGTCCTGACCCTGGGGGGCCAGCTCTTAGTAACCGGAGTGACACCTGCATCCTCCATCTCTTTCTCAGACTTATCCCACTTAGGCATTGCCACCGCATAGCCACCTGGCTCCAGCTTATGGAACTTATCCTTTTTTCGTCATTCTTCTTGTTTATTCTCGACTGTTCCTTAGCTAATTCCGAATCCTTGAATTTCACGAAATCGTCCCAATGAGCACGTTGGTTCTCTAGTGTTCCCTTGAATACTGGAGTCTTCCTTCCTCCCTTGACGTACTTGTTCCATTCACGATTCTTGTGGTTCTTGAATGCAACCGCCATCTTCCTAAGAGCAGCGTCCTTGACTTTCTGCACATCTGCTTTTGTGAAATGATCTGGTAGGGTAAATGTTCCATGAGAGTATCCCAAAGCAGATCTTTTTGATTCTTGTCGACAAAAGTAACATATGGAAGTGGCTTTGCTGGCTCTCTCCATTCTTGAAGTTTGATCGGGAGTTGGTCCTTCACAAGAACTCCGCAGTGACGAACGAACTTGTCCGCAATCTTCTTAGGAGCTAATGGTTCGCCAGTAGGGCTGCATGCCTCGATATTGTACTTTACGCCCTGCTTCAACTTTTTGTTCGGGCCTCGTTTCGTCATTTTGCCTGAAGATTTGCTCGATCCGGATGGCTGAAGGAACAAAGATCGATTCGTTAATATATCTTCAAGTCATTTAAAACATGTGATGATCACCAGATGCCTGCTTATATAAATATATATACCTCGTCGGTCTTTGTTCTTTCAGGATCAACATGTTCTTCGTCATCGTCATAATCGTAGTTCATGACTTCATCAATTCGGTCGTCGTGATCAAATATCATATCACCCTCTCCGGTGTTGTTTAGAAATTCGGAGCCGTCATAATCTTCTTCATTCTGATCATCATCTGGCCCGCGTATCATATCGAACATGGTCTGTTCTCCCTCTCTGTCGGTATTGTCTGCCATAGCTTTTATTTAACTAATCCAAAAGAAATATAAAACAATTTAGTATTCAAATTACATCGTCTCGAATAATAGATATAATCTCGAATCATCGTCTAGAATAATAGATATAATCTCGAATACATCATCTCAAATAATATATAATATTGAATAGTACATCACTGGCTAGGTAGCTAATAAAGATCGAATACTACAGAAGAATCTAGGACACTCGCGGTTCCTGCGGCGCGGGCGGTGGACACCCAAAGAGAAGGAACCCTCGCAGGATCATAGCTGAAGTGAGATCCCCGAAGAAACTGCCAGGTATTGGAGAACCTGCCGCCCTCTAACGCAACCATGTAGCGATGGATGTGCTCGTCCTTCTCCCTGACACGGCGACGTACCACCTCCGGCGGGGCCGGGTCCCTCCGCACCGAAACTGGCCCACGCGAACGCCACCAAACGAGATTAGGGTCGACGACGGGACCCGGGGCCGGGTTCCTCATCAAGCGGCGCGCCCCTCCAGGCAGCACCTCCCAGTGCCAGCCCGGCGGAGCCCAGTCCCGGACATGGGTCGGCTGGACGTCGTCGCGGACGGGTCGACGGCGAGGATGCGGGCCGGGCATCGTCGAGAACAAATACTAGCTATATGCCCGCAAAAAGTAACATTTTTTAATGATTCGATTTTGATAACTAAAATTTCTAACATTTCTATATAATACTAATTATGCTATCATTGCATATGTCAAAAATCTATACACTATTTCATACTAATTAAGCATCTAACACTAAAAACATAAAACACAACTTCTATACATCCATTAAAAAACTGAAAAACGACATTATATAAAAAAAATCCATACTAATTAAACACTAATTATATCCATCTAACATGCATTCATACATATATAATAGTGAGAAAATAATAATCTAAATAATCTAAACTAATTAAACATACAAAATACGTATATACTAATATATACATGCATTAATTCATACATATGTACGTGTGTGTGTGTGTGTGTTCATCATGCATGCTTGTGTGTGTGTGTGTTCATCATACATATGCATGCTTGTGTGTGTGTGTGTGTGTAAGGGAGGGGCGGCGCCCATGGTGGCCGCCGGGGGCGAGGGAGAGGGGTTAGAGGGGGAGAGCTCAC
>NC_041391.1:466912-481733 GCF_002162155.2 Triticum dicoccoides | reverse complement strand
AGAGCTCACAGCGGGCGACGGCGATGGCGAGGCGACGGCGAGGCGACGGCGGGGACGGCGCGACGGGGACGGGGACGGCGCGACGGGGACGGGCCCGGGGCGGCGACGGAGACGAGGGCGGCGACGGGGACGGGGGCGGCGATGGAGACAAGCGGCGACGGAGACGATCGAGGGCGGCGGCGACGGCGACGGAGACGGAAACAGAGGAGAAACAGAGAGGGAAAACGAAATTTTCGGACGTGTTGTAGCCACCAACCGGTACTAAAGGCCTGTTTTGGCCAGGCCAAGCGGCGGGAAGCGACCCCCTTTAGTACCAGGTGGTGGCACAAACCGGTACTAAAGGCCCCCCTTTAGTACCGGTTTGTGCCACGACCCGGTACTAAAGGGGGTGCGCTGGCGCAGGTGCGGTGCGACAAGTTTAGTCCCACCTCGCCGAGCGAAGGGCAGCCGCACTGGTTTATAAACCCAACCGCGGCTGCCCTTTCGAACTCCTGTATATAGCAGGCTTCTGGGCCTAACTAGGGTGCGCTGCCCTGTGAGCCTGCGGGCCCTTCTGGGCCTGCATTTGCGCACCCTAGGTCTGGCAGGCCCACCGGACTGCGCCCCAACATTTTTTTATAATTTTTTTTCTTTTCTGCATTATTTTTTTAATTTTTTTTGCTTTATTTATTTTTGTGTTTTTTTGTGTATTTAGAGTTTCTTTGTGAATATTTTTGCTTTAGGTACAAAAAATTACAAACTTTCTGTTAGTGCCCGTAGTTTTCAAATTTGAATAGTTTAAATTTTGAATTATTTGAAATTAGTGTGAATCACTAGTTTGTGAATAAGTTAACTTTGAAAAAAGTTTTTTCCTTGATTATTTTTTCTTATGTTTAATATTAGTGTGTTTTATCATTATATTCAATTTAGTAATGCTTAGGTTATTTAAAAAATGAAATGCCTTTGTAACAATTCAGTTTTCGTCGGAAACCCTGATACTTCGAAAGAGATTGTCCATTTTGTACACGAAGTGCATCCAGTTTTTGCCGTAACCCTCTCTACTTTCTTCCACATGCTATTTGTATGAAATTATGATACCATGCCAACTTTCAACCTTTTCTGAGTTCATTTGAAATGCTTTACAATTTCAGGGTCATTTAGCTGGAAAAAAAATTAGTAAATGCATGAAAAGAATTTGTTTGCACATAAAATTTCTTCGCGTTTCAAATGCCAAAACACATAACTACCCTAACTATTACAGACATTCCCTCCTGGGTGTGAAACACAGAAGAAAGTGATGATAGTGAAGCCGATCACATCCCAGATCTTTGGGTGTGAAACTTTTTCTTCGCGTGTGTCCCTTTGCGCCGTAACCATGGAAAATCTTCATCATTTAACGGGATGCTCGGGTCAATATTCACTGTGAATGGAGCAATTTCATCAAACTTTTCATAATCTTCAGACTTGTCTGTCTTATCATCCACTCCCACGATGTTTCTCTTCCCAGAAAGAACTATGTGCCGCTTTGGCTCATCGTACGATGCATTCGCTTCCTTATCTTTTCTTTTTCTTGGCTTGGTAGACATGTCCTTCACATAGAAAACCGGTGCCACATCATTGGCTAGGACGAATGGTTCGTCTGCATACGCAAGATTATTGAGATCCACTGTTGTCATTCTGTACTGCGGGTCTTCCGTTACCCCGCCTCGTGTCATATTGACCCATTTGCACTGAAACAAAGGGACCTTTAAACCACGTCGATAATCAAGTTCCCATATGTCCTGTATATAACCATAATATGTTTCCTTTCTCGTCTTGGTTTCTGCATCAAAGCGGACACCACTGTTTTGGTTGCTGCTCTTCTTATCTTGGGCGATCGTGTAAAATGTATTACCATTTATCTCGTACCCTTTGGAAGTCATTATATTCAAAGATGGTAACTGGGACAGCAAGTACAGGTCATCTTCAATAGAGGTGTCATGCATGGTACGTGTCTGCAACCAGCTGGCAAAACTCCTGGTTTGTCCACGTGTAATCCAGTCATCAGACCGCTCCGGGTGTTTGGAGCGTAGCAAATTCTTGTGTTTATCCATATACGGAGCCACCAAGGTGGAATTCTGTAGAACTGTGTAGTGTGCTTCAGTGAGAGAATGTCCGTCCATACATATTATTTGTTCCCCTCCTAGCGTGCCTTTTCCATCTAGTCTGCCCTTATGCCGCGATTCAGGAACACCAATCGGCTTAAGGTCAGGAATAAAGTCAATACAAAACTCAATGACCTCCTCATTTTGATGGCCCTTGGAGATGCTTCCTTCTGGCCTAGCACGATTATGAACATATTTCTTTAAGACTCCCATGAACCTCTCAAAGGGGAACATATTGTGTAGAAATACAGGACCCAAAATGTTAATCTCTTCGCATAGGTGAACTAGGACGTGTGTCATGATGTTGAAGAAGGATGGCGGGAACACCAACTCGAAACTGACAAGACATTGCACCAAATCATTCTGTAACCTTGGTATGATTTCTGGATCGATTACCTTCTGAGAGATTGCATTGAGAAATGCACATAGCTTCACAATGGCTAATCAAACGTTTTCCGGTAGAAGCCCCCTCAATGCAACCGGAAGCAGTTGCGTCATAATCATGTGGCAGTCATGAGACTTTAGGTTCTGGAACTTTTTCTCTGCCATGTTTATTATTCCCCTTATATTCGACGAGAAGCCAGACGGTACCTTAATACTGAGCAGACATTCCAAGAAGATTTCCTTCTCTTCTTTGGTAAGAGCGTAGCTTGCATGACCCTGATGTATGCCGTCTTCTCCGTGCATACGTTGTTGGTCCTTCCATGCCTTAGGTGTATCTTTTGTCTTCCCATACACGCCCAAGAAGCCAAGCAGGGTCACACAAAGATTCTTCGTCATGTGCATCACGTCGATTGCGGAGCGGACCTCTAGGTCTTTCCAATATGGCAGGTCCCAAAATATAGATTTCTTCTTCCACATGGGTGCACGTCCGTCAGCGTCCTTCGGAACATGTTGTCCGCCAGGACCCTTTCCAAATATCACCTTCAAATCCTTGACCATATCATGTACATTAGCACAAGTACGGTGGCGAGGCTTCGTCCGGTGATCCACCTCACCTTTGAAATGCTTGCCTTTCTTTCTTACGGGATGCCTGCTCGGAAGAAATCGACGATGTCCCAGGTACACATTCTTCTTACAACTATTCAAATATATACTGTCGGTATCATCCAAACAGTGCATGCATCCACGGTATCCCTTGTTTGTCTGTCCTGAAAGGTTACTGAGAGCAGGCCAATCATTGATGGTCACGAACAACAACGCCTTTAGGTAAAATTCTTCCCCCATGTGCTCAACCCACGCAAGTAAACCTGTTCCATTCCACAGTTGTAAGAGTTCTTCAACTAATGGCCTTAGGTACACATCAATGTCGTTGCCGGGTTGCTTAGGGCCTTGGATGAGCACTGGCATCATAATGAACTTCCGCTTCATGCACAACCAAGGAGGAAGGTGATACAAACATAGAGTCACAGGCCAGGTGCTATGGTTGCTGCTCTGCTCCCCAAAAGGATTAATGCCATCTGCGCTTAGACCAAACCATACGCTCCTTGCGCCATCTGCAAACTCCTTCCCGTACTTTCTTTCGATTTTTCTCCACTGCGACCCGTCAGCGGGTACTCTCAACTTTCCGTCTTTCTTACGGTCTTCTCTGTGCCATCGCATCGCCTTGGCATGCTCTTTGTTTTGGAACAAACGTTTCAACCATGGTATTATAGGAGAATACCACATCACCTTGGCAGGAATCTTCTTCCTGGGGCGCTCGCCCTCGACATCACCAGGCTCATCGCGGCTGATCTTATAGCGCAATGCACCACATACCGGTAAGCGTTCAAATCCTCGTACTCACCGCGGTAGAGGATGCAATCGTTAGGGCATGCATGTATCTTCTGCACCTCTAACCCTAGAGGGCAGACAACCTTCTTTTCTTCGTACGTACTCTCGGGCAATTCGTTGTCCTTTGGAAGCATATCCTTTATCATTACCAGCAACTTTCCAAATCCCTTGTCAGATACACCATTCTTTGCCTTCCATTGCAGCAATTCCAGTGTGGTGCCCAGCTTTTTCTTGCCACCTACGCAATTCGGGTACAACAATTTTTTGTGATCCTCTAACATGCGCTGCAATTTCTTCTTCTCCAAATCACTTGCGCAGTTTCTCTTTGCATCGGCAATGGCCCGACCTAGATCATCAACGGGCTCATCTGATGCCTCTTCTTCAGCTTCTTCCCGCATTGCCGGCTCAGCTTCTTCCCGCATTACCGGCTCAGCTTCTTCTCCCATTGTTGTATCATCGTATTCAGGGAACCCATGGCCAGGATAGCTGTCGTCGTCCTCTTCTTCTTCATTGTCTTCCATCATAACCCCTCTTTCTCCGTGCTTGGTCCAAACATTATAGTGGGGCATGAAACCTGACTCAAACAGGTGGACGTGAATGGTTCTTGACGTAGAGTAATTGCGACCATTCTTACAGCCAGCACATGGACAAGGCATAAAACCATCCGCCCGCTTGTTTGCGTCAGCCGCAAGCAGAAAAGTATGCACGCCCTCAATGAACTGGGGAGAGCATCGGTCATCGTACATCCATTGCCGGCTCATCTTCATTACACAACACCGAATAGACCAAATTAATACAAGTTCATACATAAAGTTCATACAACACTTAAATGCAACAAACAAATAACTCTCTAGCTAAAGCATTTAAATGCAACAGCAAATGCGATCAAGATCGCAACTAAGGTAACAATTGATCCAACAGCGTAATGATACCAAGCCTCACTATCGATGGCATATTTTCTAATCTTTCTAATCTTCATGCGCATTTTCTCCATCTTGATCTTGTGATCATCGACGACATCGGCAACATGCAACTCCAGTTCCATCTTCTCCCCCTCAATTCTTTTCAATTTTTCTTTCAAGTACTCGTTTTCTCTTTCATCTAAATTTGACATCTCGACAATAGGGTCGGTTGGAATTTCCGGTTCACATACCTCCTAGATAAAAATATCTATGTCAACTTGATGGGCATAATTTGTCATAAACACGAAATGCAACAAATAGTTTTAAAAGAGAATATAGCACATCCGAATCATAACAAGGACGAGGGCCGACGGGGATGGATATCAAAACCATGGCACTATGTATAACAAACAACGTCCGGGTAAGATAATTATTATACGAGTAACTATATATCCAAATCACACAAACATCAATTTTTTATATAAAATTTCATGAACAAGAGGATCACCACAAGGTGGTGCCGGCGACGGGACGGTGCGGGCGATCGACGGTGGTTATGACGAAGATATAGAAGGCACTAAATAAACCACACCTACATATGCAAACTAAGTGTTATTTTTGACCTCAAATTGCATATAAATCAAATACTAGCACATATATATATTTCCTCCCAAATTACTAAACTCACAAATTAATAACTATATAAAGCATTGCAAGAGCTAATCTAGCAATGAGAGATGAAAGGACAAAGTTGCTAACCTTTTTGATCACTTGAATGGATGGGGGCCTATAAATCTTGACAAATTTTGGGCAAAATGTGTGATGAGCTCGTGGGGAGAAGAGGAAGAACAGAGAGGAGAGGAGAGGGGAAAGGGGGAAGAACAGAGCGAGCTGGACGAAAGGTTTATATGCAAGAGGACCTATAGTACCGGTTCGTGGCACGAACCGGTACTAAAGGTGCTGGAGGGGGCCCAGACTGACAACTTCCTGCCACCACTCTCATTACTACCGGTTCGTGGCATGAACCGGTGCTAAAGGTTAGCCACGAACCGGTACTAATGAGAGCGGCCCGGCTAGCCGTTGGAACCGGCACTAATGTATACATTTGTGCCGGCTCTAATACAAACCGGCACTAATGTACTTCATGTTTGAC
Organism: Triticum dicoccoides; assembly: GCF_002162155.2. Taxonomy (NCBI): domain Eukaryota; kingdom Viridiplantae; phylum Streptophyta; class Magnoliopsida; order Poales; family Poaceae; genus Triticum; species Triticum dicoccoides. The sequence goes on along the minus strand of NC_041391.1, from coordinate 475,782 downwards.
CCTTTTTCTACTAGTGATAGTGTCCGGCTCTGTAAAATGAATTCCACATACCACCATAGAGAAAATAATATTCACACAAGTTCAATCTGCTGAGGTATTTTGTGGCGTGACGTCACATCACTACCAAGCCTTTACTTAAATTGTTTTTATTATACCACCTCAGCTCGTTTAGCGAAGCGGTTTCCTTGGCACGTCTTGTCGAAGCAGAGATCCTGTTCCCCTTATTCCGGGATTCCCATCAATACGGACGTGGGTAACCCAACCGCGCCATTGATTGTGGGGCTTGGGAGATAAGCGAGTTTTACCAGGCCGGTGGGGACGTATAGTTTCGTCCGCCCATATATAAGGGGATAAGGATCCACCTCTTTTACCTACGCCTTCTTCCTCCTTTGCTTATCCATCTCCGCGCACTCGAGCTCCAGCGCCCAAGTCCGCACATCTTACCTCGACCTTCTCCAGCCATGTCCGGAGCGGGAGGCAAGTGGATGGCCTCCTTCGTTACGGAGGGGCACATCGAGAAGCTGCACAGCGCCGGATACCTGTCCAGCGACATCACGCACCGGCTGCCCGACGAGGGGCAGCTCATCCCCACCCCCAGGCCCCATGAGAGGGTCGTATTCCTTCCCCACTTCCTCCGCGGACTGGGCTTTCCACTCCACCCCTTCGTCCGGGGGCTCATGTATTACTACGGCCTGGACTTCCACGATCTGGCTCCAAATTTCATCCTCAAAATCTCGGCATTTATCATCGTGTGTGAGGCCTTCCTCTGCATCCAGCTCCACTTCGGCATGTGGCTAAAGACCTTCAATGTCAAGCCGAAGGTTGTGAAGGGCAGCCAAACAGAGTGCAGAGGCGCCATGGTGGGCAAAATTCCCAACGTCACCTGGCTCGAGGGCGCCTTCGTGGAGTCCATCAAAGGGTGGCAATCGGGGTGCTGCTACATCACCGAGCCGCGTGACCCTAAATGGGCAGCGGCCCCTGAATTCAGATCTGGCATCCCCATGCAGCTCACCTCCTGGAAAGAGAAGGGCTTGCTTTGGGGTAGTTCAGAGGAGCGGACCTGACTCCAGTCCTGTCTCCAGACCCTGGTGAACAAGAAGCTCAAGCTTGTCAGCGTGATCCAGGTCATGCTCGTCTACCGGATTCTCCCCTGCCAACAACAGGATTTCAATTTGTGGGAGTTTAATCCGGCACAGCACCAGACCTTGAGCGGCCTCTTCGACACTACGTACAAAGAGGCCTGGAGGGTGCTGTTCAAGGGCGCCGAAGCTCCCACATCCGCTACCGAAGATCGCGGATTCAGCTCGCAGCGTCCAGCTGGCGAGGTAAGCTACATTTATCCTTTATGGGACATTCATTTTTCATAGTTTGACTCTATGCGGGATCTAGACTCCCGATGCCTTTAACAGGACTGGCAGAAGACGTCCGGATAGGTTAACTGTCCGGCTCCCCTACCAGAAGACCCAGCGGACGCCCGTTTAACAGGGCTGCTGGTCCCGGCACTTTACGTAGTGCCGGAGAAGAAGGCCAAGAAGAAGGTCACGGGAACCCGAAGGAGTTCCCGGCGTCAGGTGGTATCAGACTCATCGTCCAATGACTCCGAGGTGGACTCCTCCCCCGAGGAGGAGGAGAAAGAGGCCTCTCCCCCAGCAGGTGGAGAGAAAAAAAAGGAAGGCCTCCCCAACGAGGGAGGCCGAAGGGTCCAAGAAGGGAAGGACCCTTCCTCCGGACTGCTCCGCCAACGCCGACGACGCGACGAGGATTGGCCCTCAAGGGCCAAGCCCCTGGCAAGATCGTAAGTATCCGGATTCCTGGATGATTTATAATTTTTCTTTTTGCCATGCGGTGTCTTTCTAATGCCGCATACAACCTGTAGTCCGGCCAAGGACGATCTTCCCGCTTCGTCGAGCGGGTCCTTGGGCACGTCGGATATGGATTCCCTTCCGACCGCCTCCACTCCTCGTGACGCTGACGACGCCGAGGTGGGATCCCAGGAGGGGACCCACCAGGAGGAGGAGGCTCCGGAGGTGCTGCAAGGCGACCTCCCGGACTTCGTACCGGATTCCGCACCGGAACCTGAAGTGCTTCCGGAGTCCGGCAGGCGGCCCCTTAATAAGAAGAGCAAGACTGTGACACCGGCGGCCTCCGTCCAACCGGAGGCGCCGGATAACTTGCTGGAGGCGCTCAACGGCGCTTCCATCAAAGAAGAACACCGCACTATCATGAGTGCGGTGATTCAGAAGGTTCATCTTGCCAAGAGCGGGCTGACCGGAGCCTGCAGCAGCCTTCTAACAGGCTTTGAGGTAAGAATTTTAAGACATGTAATATAATACCGCATAGACAGTAGCCCCTGATGCTTGGTTCGGTGTTCGAAAAGAAAAGCCGGACTGAGGATCTAAAAAAGATATACGCAGGAGTTCTAAAAAATATGTCAATATGGGATTGCAGGCTGCGCTGCTGACCTCTACCGCACTGACTGCGGAGGTCGATGCTTTGAAGCAGAACCTCGAGCGGTCCGAGAGCGAGCTCGGCCGTGCCAAGAAGCAGCTCGAGGATAAGGAAGGTGAGTAACACCGTATTTAATTTGTACCTTACAGAAAAGGCTTTTGGTTGCAAGAGAAATAACAAGGATAACGTGGGTACTCCAGGGGCCACGAATGAGGTGGCGACCCTGAAGGTGGCAGTGTCCGCGGCCGAACGCAATGCGGCCACGGAACGAGCCGAGCGAGAGAAGCAGGAGGCGCGGGTGGCGGAGGTGCAGCAAGAGCTCCAGGCTCTCGTGGAAAAACATGAGAGTTTGGAGCGTGACTCAAAGACTCGAGAGTCCGAGCTTGCATCGGCTCTTGAGAGTGCCAAAGCCGCTAAGGCCGAATCCCACAAGGCCCTCCAGGAAATCGAGGCGGTGAAGAAAATAGCGGCGGGTAAGGCATTTTTCATGCAAAGCAAGCATGTGAATGTGAATTACCTATTACTTACCCGAATTCGGAGCTCTCCAGGAGCGTTCGCAGATCTGCCTCGCAGCGTGTCCGATGCTGCCGCTTTCTACCGGGCCGAGGAGGGGAGCTCGACGGAGAAGGTCTTCTGGTCTCAGTATGCTGAGGCCGGACATCCGGTGCCCCTTAGCGACCAGCTGAAGCAGCTGGTCGAGCTCCACAAGGTAGCCGAACAGGCCATGAAGGGCCTCATAGTTCGGCTGTGGCACAAGGAGGCCATGCCTGGGAGCTACTTCGGCCTGGTGCGGCGGCTGGTGGATGCGTGTCCCTGGGTGGAAGTCGTCAAGCACTCCGCCTGCATTGAAGGTGCCCGTCGGGCCCTTGTCCGTGCCAAAGTGCACTGGGGCAGGATAGACGCTGAGAAGCTTCTGACGGACGCGCCGCCGGCGGGCAAGGACTATCGCACGCCCGAAATGTATTATAAGAGTGTCCTGAAGGGTGCCCGCATGATTGCGGATGAGTGCTCCAACGATGTAATATTTGAGTAGGCTCGCATTGTGTTATCCTGTGTGCTGAAAACTGTGTTCATATGCGCTAAGCAACGCTTATTAATTTAAAATATTACCTTCTGTGCGGCCGTTTATCAAATCTAAGGGTTGGCAAGTCATCGGCTTGAGCCCCCATGCCACGAGTGCTGGGGTGTTCGGGATAAACTTGAGCGCTCTTGTTCCCATTGTTGGGTCCATCTAGGGAGGCGCTCAACACAACGAACGAGGCAACCGGACTTATAATGCTTGAACATTCTCACTTAGCCATAGAATTCTATAATTTTAAATTTTGGCGAAGCCCCTAGTGTTCGGAAGACCGAGTTCTGGGCACTATCCACGCCATGGCTGGACAAAGCCGGTTCCTCGCTCTAAGCGGCATAAGTCTTTAGGGACTCGAAAAGACCTCTCGAACAGTCACCAGCTCTCGCCTTATCATGACGGTCAGTTTTAGCTTTCTCCACTGAGGCGCTCGCCCAGCTCAACCGGGGCGCAATCGCAGTGGTTCTGCCAGTGCTACCTTAGCCGATACAACGGAATGTAAGGTACCAAAACATGGGAGCCGGGCAAACCCAAATATTGACCCAAGACATGATTCGAAGCTGATACATATAATGTTATAAGTTCGGGGTGCCGCACTTGTGAAAGTGTTCGGACTTGTCACACCATAATGTGGGGAACTTAAGCCCCTAGTGTATTTAGCCGTACCAATGTGTACGGATGCAATATGTCATGAATGAACATATATATATAAGAAAGAAATGCAGTTTATAAGCAAAAAACGATGCATTGTTTTTTCAACAAGTACTGCCATGAATGCAGAATGATACAAATAGTGCGGTAAGCAAGGGATAGGACTATTAAACATGTCCCCCTCTAGGGGTAGGCTGCGGAATGGTGTATAAAATGCATTTAATGCTCATAATGGAGACCACCTGGATACTCGTCGTAGCCTTTCTCCTCCCCTGGCTGTTGCTTCGTGAGTTCGACAGGTCTACTGCCGGACAGGGCCTCTGGTGAACGGAGTCCTGTGTGTAAGAAAAAATAAAAATAAAAAGATTGACACACTTGAGAGCCCCTGGTGCGGTTAAGCCGCATTCTGGGCCTGTGGTGGTCGTGCCCCTACCCCTATGCCCATGGTATCTCCAGAGCGTAATGATGTACGCGAAGGACCAGTCTTGCAATTTTGCAAGGGCTGGGGTTGGGGCCGCATTGCTACGCGTGCTCGGAACGTGCCAGGTGGTCTTGTTGTAGGTTACTCCGGGCGCATTTGGCCGTGCCCGGTCGTTTAATGGCCGGAGTCGAAAATTGCCTTAAGAGGCTGCTCTGTACTTCTGCCGTGAGAGTCGCTGTGTGTTCCTCTGTTCGGAGGGAGCGTTCCGTGTTTCCGTTGACCATGATGACTCCTCGAGGGCCTGGCATCTTGAGCTTGAGGTATGCGTAATGCGGCACCGCGTTGAACTTTGCAAACGCGGACCATCCGAGCAGAGCGTGATAGCCGCTGTGGAACGGGACTATGTCGAAGATTAACTCCTCGCTTCGGAAGTTATCCGGGGATCCGAAGACCACTTCCAGTGTGACTGAGCCTGTACAATTGGCCTCTACACCTGGTATGATGCCTTTGAAGGTCGTCTTTGTAGGTTTAATCCTTGAGGGGTCTATGCCCATCTTGCGCACTGTATCCTGATAAAGCAGGTTCAGGCTGCTGCCGCCGTCCATCAGGACTCTGGTGAGGTGAAATCCATCGACGATTGGGTCTAAAACCAATGCGGAGAATCCGCCATGGCGGATACTGGTGGGGTGGTGCCTTCGATCAAAAGTGATCGGGCAGGAGGACCAAGGGTTGAACTTCGGGGCGACTGGCTCCATCGCATATACGTCCCTTAGTGCATGCTTCCACTCCTTCTTGGGTATGTGGGTTGCGTATATCATGTTCACCGTCCGCACTTGTGGGGGGAAACCCTTCTATCCTCTATTGTTCGGCCGCCGGGTCTCTTCCTCGTCATCGCTATGCAGCCCCTTGTCATTGTTTTCGGCAATTAACTTGCCTGCCTGCTTGAATACCCAACAATACCTGTTTGCGTGATTAGTTGGCTTTTCGGGGGTGCCGTGTATTTGGCACGAGCGGTCGAGTATTCGGTCCAAATTGGACGGACCCGGTGTAGTTCTTTTGAATGGCTTTTTCCGCTGACCGGGTTTAGAGCCTCTGAATCCGGCGTTGACTGCCGTATCCTCAATGTTGTCGCCGTTAACACGGCGTTTGTTTTTGGTGCGACGCGACCTGCCATTGCGGTCCTTGTTATCCGGACTGCCAGAATTTTTGCTGAGGTTGTTACTATGGGCTAGCCAGCTGTCCTCTCCCACGCAGAAGCGGGTCATGAGTGATGTGAGGGCTGCCATGGATTTCGGCTTTTCCTGTCCTAGGTGCCGGTCCAGCCACTCGTCGCGGATGTTATGTTTGAAGGCTGCAAGGGCCTCTGCATCCGGACAGTCGACGATTTGATTTTTCTTTGTTAAGAACCGTGTGCAGAACTGTCTGGCCGATTCGTCTTGCTGCTGAATTATGTGGCTTAGGTCATTGGTGTCTGGTGGTCGCACATATGTGCCCTGGAAGTTGTCAAGGAATGCGGCTTCCAGGTCTTCCCAACACCCAATTGATTCTGCTGGCAAGCTGTTAAGCCAATGCCGGGATGGTCCTTTAAGCTTGAGTGGGAGATATTTGAATTTCTTCGTCGTCCGCATCCCATCCGTACTGGCCGCAATCCGGCCAGGGCTCTCCTGATAACGAGAGGTACCTTAGCGAATTCAGGATGTCGCCGAAAGGTGAGTGTTGAAAGATTTCCGCAGCGGTGAACTCCATGATCGGCGCCCGATCGGATTTGATTGGAGGGGGCACGGGAGGTTCGGAGTCCGGATAGGAGTCCGGCACCTCGGAGTCACGGGCTTCACAAGGGACAAGGTCAGTATTCGGCTCCATCGCCGTAGAGGTTGTGAACCCCGATGCGGTGTCCAGCCACCCGTCCTCGATATGCGCTGTCGGCTCCGAATTAAGGGTCGGAGCGGACTCATGTGCGGCCTCCAGGGCACTGTCCGGCAGTAGAGCTAAATCATGCCCATCGTGATAGTGCGGCACGCTCGACTGTGGCTCGAATCCGTGGAAGATCAAGTCTCCGCGGATGTCGGCCGTGAAGTTTAGACTTCCAAATCTGACCTGATGGCTAGGGGCGTAGCTTTTGATCTGCTCTAGATGGCCAAGCGAATTGGCCCGCAGTGCAAAGCCGCCGAATACGAAGATCTGTCCGCGGAGAAAAGTCTCACCCTGGACCGCGTCGTTGTTGATGATCGAAGGAGCCATCAAGCCTATCGGTGACGACACAGAGGAACTCTCAACGAAAGCACCAATGTCGGTGTCAAAACCGGCGGATCTCGGGTAGGGGGTCCCGAACTGTGCATCTAGGCGAATGGTAACAGGAGACAAGGGACACGATGTTTTTACCCAGGTTCGGGCCCTCTCGATGGAGGTAAAACCCTACTCCTGCTTGATTGATATTGATGATATGGGTAGTACAAGAGTGGATCTACCATGAGATCAAGGAGGCTAAACCCCAGAAGCTAGCCTATGGTATGATTGTTGTAATGGTTGTTGTCCTATGGACTAAAAACCTCCGGTTTATATAGACAACGGAGAGGGCTAGGGTTACACAGAGTCGGTTACAATGGTAGGAGATCTACATATCCGTATTGCCAAGCTTGCCTTCCACGCCAAGGAAAGTCCCATCCGGACATGGGACGAAGTCTTCAATCTTGTATCTTCATAGTCTTGGAGTCCGGCCGATGATGATAGTTCGGCTATCCGGACACCCCCTAGTCCAGGACTCCCTCACTTTGTCACCGCAAAGCTCGATGGCTCCTTCAATCATCATCAACAACACGGTCCAGGGTGAGACTTTTCTCCCCCGATAGATCTTCGTGTTCGGCGGCTTTGCCCTGCGGGCCAATTGGCTTGGCCTTCTGGAGCAGATTGGCAGCTACGCCCCTGGCCATTAGATCAGGTTCGGAAACCCGAACTAAACGACAAAAATTCGCAGAGGCTTGATCTTCGACGGATTCGAGCCTATGCCGGGAGCACCGGACATTCACGACAGGCATGGCTTAGACCTGCTATCAGACAACTCTTGGGATATCACCCCTGCGGTAGCCCTGGACTCAAATCCGGGGCAGGCTACGTTGCCTAAGGACGGAGGGATGGACCCCACCCCGCAGGTCGTACCCTCATCGGCGGTGGAGCCGAACACAGGCCTCACTTCTGAGAAAGCCTGTGACTCCGGACCCCCGTATTCCTATCCGGTTGTAGGTTCCAGTCCGCGCGCTCCTGAGCCCGCCGAGCCTGGTTTGGTTCCGGTAATGGAGTTCACTGCTGTGGACATCTTTCAGCACTCGGCCTTTGGCGACATGCTGAACTCATTAAAGTTTCTCTCTTTGTCAGGAGGCTCTGGGCCGAACTATGTCCGGCTTGAGTGGGAAGCAGATGACGATGGAATTCGTTGCCCACCCACCACCCACTTCATTGCCACGGTCGATGATTTAACCGACGTGCTTGACTTCGACTCCAAAGACGTCGACGGTATGGACGACGATGCAGGAGAATTACATGAGCCACCGCTCAAAGGGCGGTGGACGGCCACCTCCTCATATAATATATACACGGTGGACACTCCGAAGGAAGCCAATGGCGACGAGGCAACGGAGGATAACCCCTCAGTAGGAAAAGCAAAGCATGGGTGTCTTCGACGCCGCTCCAAGCCCCGCCACAACAACACCAGCCCCGGAGATGAAAGCAAACTGGATGGTGTCGAAGAGGAATACAACCCCAATCAGCCTACCTTCAAGCAGGCCGGACCGGCCACGGTGGGATACCTCGAGAGGGACAACTGCACACCACCCTCCGAAGACGAGGAAAGCCTCGACAATGATGAGCTCGGCGTGCCGAAAGATCCAGTGGAACAAGTTCGCTTCAAGCGACGGCTCATGGCCACGGCAAGGAGCCTGCAAAGGAAGCAAGAGTAGCTCAAAGCTGACAAATACCTTCTAGTGGACAGGTGGACCAAGATCCTGGCCACCGAAAAGTATGGACTCGACCACCCTAACAAAGGGCATACCCGGCACAACTGGCTACCTCAACCCAAGCAGGAGAACCACATGCACACACCCAGACGTCCACACATCACTACAGTCCAAGACAGTAAGAAGAATACACGAAGAGGTATCCTCAAGCCTCGGTGCAATGGTCACCGTCATCGTTGCCCCGTGTCGCCCTTCCCCGACCTCATTGTCGTGCACGCCGAGCCCTGCCCCGACCTCATCGCCGCTCCCCTGCACCGTGAGCCTCACC
>NC_041391.1:436377-466597 GCF_002162155.2 Triticum dicoccoides | reverse complement strand
AGTTAGAATATTTTCTGTTCAGAGATTTTTTGGTGATATTATTATAGAATATGCAAATGTTTGTATGTTCGTATGCAAAGACTGTCATTTTTTCACAGAATTTTTATGATTTTTTCTGCTGTAATTTTATTCATAGAATTTTTATTTTGCTCATTGAATTTTTATGGTTTTTTTCTGTTGTAATTTTGTTCATAAAGTTTGAGGATGAAAAAAAGAAGAAGAAGACGAAAAGAGAGGAGGAGAAGTTTTGTTTATTTTTAGGATTATTTTAGTTTATGTTTAGTTTAGGAAGAAGTAAAAGAAAAAGGAGAAGAAGAGGAGAGGAAGAAGATGAGAAATAAATAAGAAGAGGAAAAAAGAAAAAAAGAGAGTTGAAGACAAAAGGAATAGAGGAGAAGAAGAAAAAAATAGAATATTATCTATTTTTTCTTTTTCTCCTCTATTCATTTCTTCTTGTCCTCTTTTTTTCTTCTTTTTTTTTCTTCGATCTTCTCCTCTATTCCTTTCTTCTTCTCCTCCTTTTTTTCTTCTTCTTCCTCTTATTATTTTTTATCGTGTATGTCATTGTCGATATACCACCTCCCCGATAACTTCGACATGAGGGGGGGGTCGATATACCCCCTCCCCGATAACTTCGACATGAGGAGGATATGGAGGGGGTTGCCAAGGTTTCGAGGGTTCCAGGGTCGAGGGTTTGAGGGTCGAGGGTTCGAGGGTCGTCGAGGGGCCGAGGGTTCGAGGATCGTCAAGGGGTCAAGGATCGCTGAGTGGTCGAGAGTTTGCCTAGTGTCAATGTATTGAAGAAATCCATGGCTTCATCATTAGCCGGAAGTAACCGGGGCATGATAGTACGAAGTTCTCCAAAGTTATTCTGGAACGAACTCTCGGATAGGATAATCCACCTTTTGGTACAAATTTCAGCAAAAACGTTCCAAGTAGCGATATTCGGAAGGCTCTTGCTGTACTTTGTACCAAAAAGCGAATTATCCTATATGGGATTCCGTTCCAAAATAACTTTGGAGAGCTTCGTACCATCATGCGCCTGTTACTTTCACCTAATGATGAAGGCATGGTTTTGTTGAGTCCTTTGACACTAGACAAACATGACATGAGGGGGTCGAGGGTCGGAATCTAGGGTAGAGGGTCGTGGATCGCCGAGCAGTCGAGGGTCGTGAACTTGCTAGGGTCGAGGATCGTTGAGGGGTCGAGAGGTTGCCTAGTGCCAAAGTATTGAAGAAATCCATGGCTTCATTATTAGCTGGAAGTAACCGAGGCATGATGGTACAAAGTTCTCCAAAGTTTTTCTGGAACGGAGTGCCGGATAGGATAATCCGCCTTTTGGTACAAATTTCAGCAAAGGCCTTCCAAATAGCGATATTCGGCAGGCTCTTGCTATAGTTTGTACCAAAAAGCGAATTATCCTATCTGGGATTCCGTTCCAGAATAACTTGGGAGAGTTTCGTACCATCATGCGCCTGGTACTTTTGCGTAATGATGAAGACATGGTTTTTTGAATCCTTTGACACTAGACAAACGTGACATGAGGGGGTTGAGGGTCGGGATGAGGGGGGGGGCGATATATATACCCCCTCCATGATAACATTTTTTTCTATGTATATGTCATCGTTGTTGATATACCCCCTCCCCGATAACTTCGATATATCCATCTCTCATGTTTTTCTATTAATTGCCATGTTGTAATATTTGCAGAAACTATGGATCATCAAAGAGACTTCGATCAAGAAGAGATATTGGGGGAAATAATCTGCGACGGAGGTGATGTAGTCTTGTCGTTTCTCAACGACATGGAAGAAGGTCTGCAAGGAGAGGAAGCAGGCTACGGTGATCAAACAATGGAGGAGGGTCATGATCGTGATGGTGGCTCCGGCGACCATGATGACGGCTCCGGTTACCGAACGGAGTTGGCATCAGCTGTTGCAATGTCTGGCGAGGTATATATATTAAGCCTGTGCTGACTAGTTATTTGATGCATTATTTGTTTTGGTATGTACATATATTAACTCTTCTTTCTTCTTTTATATAGCCCTCAGGATCAAGCAATACTTCAGTAAAGAAATGAGGCCCGAAGAAAAAGTTGCCGCCCGGATGAAAGGTTCACGATCACAGAAATCGCGTGCGATGGTCAACCGATTAAACCCCTCCGCACCAAGGAAGCATTTTCTGCTAAGTGCGGGGTTCTTGTTAGGGACATGATCCTGATCAGCATTGAGCTATGGAATGAACCTAAGCAGGAAGAGCTTCAAGTTTCTTTTGTCGAAGATAGACAGAAAGAGGATCTTGGAAAGTGCTGAAGGTAAATTTCACCCTACCAGAAGAGGAGGATCTGGAGAATCCAGTTATAGAGCCATTGATCAAGTCTTGTCCTCTCTATAAGGTGGTAGATATAGTCAGGAGGTGGAAGAATGAGTTGAAAACGACGTATGTCGACCAAGACAAGACTCAAGAATTCACCGGCCGATTTGAGAAGATAAGAGATCACTGGCCCGCATTTGTGGCCAACAAGACATCGGAGAGGAGTAAGAAGATGTCAGTGACTAACAAGTTAAATGCTGCAAAGAAGGAGCATGACCATCACGTGGGGTCAGCTGGCTACCTCAAAGGCCGGCCGTTGTGGGACAAGGCTGAGCAGGACCTGATTGCTAAAGAGGTCGAACCAGAGACATTGCACTGGCCAGACCGTTGTAGGACTTGGTTCTTCGGGGCTGGTGGAACATTGGACCCTGAAACAGGGAAGTGCTGCTGGGCGGACAAGCAACATGCAACACCTGTCGTGAAGCTTCGGAAAGCAATGAACGAAGTGCGGGAACGGAAGTTCGTTCCCGACAAAGAGAACGACGAGCTCACAAGGGCCCTATGGAATCCTGAGCACCCTGGATGAACACGAGGAATGCGAGGCTCCGTTGTGTGGAAGGTTGGGTTTGCCGACGCAGGCGGTTACATAACCCAAGAGAGGAGGAGGAAAGTGGAGCAGAGCGAACTGCACGAGCTTAAGGCAAGGGTAAGAAAGGTAGAGGAACAAGATGTTGAGAACCAGCAGTAGCGAGATCCTGCACAAGAAGCTACCCCACAAGATACCCCGCCATCTCAGCGGAGAAGCAGCGTGGCTTCCACCGAGCTCGTTCAGCAGCCTGACTTGACGGGTCCTAACTACCCCGTGGATTTTATCACGGATTCACACTAGTGCCACCTTCTGACGCAATGACTTCAGCTCAAAGTCAAGGCGGCTGTCGGCTCTGTGTTCCCTCCTTCACCCGGGGGAACTTTTCACTGCAGTCCGATTGCACAAGGCTATGCTATTGTGATGGTGGACGAAATAACAGGGCCTACATGTGATGGGGAGACGCAGCTGGGTCTTGCTATGCATACTCCATGTCTATGGCGGAAGAAGCACATCAAGCTTCTGAACTTCACGGCTCCTGCGAGTCAGTTGGGCACTCCGCCTCCTCCGCCTCCTCCTCCTCCTCCCGCGAGTGATCAGGGCACTCCGCCTCCTGCACCGGCGCGTGAGAGCAGCAGTACTCCGCCTCCTTCTCCGCCTACTCCGGCGCATCCGAGCAGCCCGCCTCCTCCTTCGCCGCCTCGTAAGCGATGGAGGAAATCATACGCCTCCACTCTGGCTGCTTGATGTCTACTACACAACCTTCTTCCTGTAGACGTTATTGGGCCTCCAAGTGCAGAGGTTTGTAGGACAGTAGCAAATTTCCCTCAAGTGGATGACCTAAGGTTTATCAATCCGTGGGAGGCGTAGGATGAAGATGGTCTCTCTCAAGCAACCCTGCAACCAAATAACAAAGAGTCTTTTGTGTTCCAAACACACCCAATACAATGGTAAATTGTATAGGTGCACTAGTTCGGCAAAGAGATGGTGATACAAGTGCAATATGGATGGTAGATATAGGTATTTGTAATCTGAAAATATAAAAAAAGCAAGGTAACTAATGATAAAAGTGAGCGCAAACGGTATTGCAATGGTAGGAAACAAGGCCTAAGGTTCATACTTTCACTAATGCAAGTTCTCTCAACAATAATAACATAATTGGATCATATAACTATCCCTCAACAGGCAACAAAGAGTCACTCCAAAGACACTAATAGCGGAGAACAAATGAAGAGATTATGAAATGGTACGAAACTACCCGATCTATTCAAGAGTCCGTAGTAAAATAACACGAAGCTATTCTTTCTATTCAATCTATCATAGACTTCTTATACTAGAATAACACATTAAGACACAAATCAACCAAAACCCTAATGTCACCTAGATACTCCATTGTCACCTCAAGTATCCGTGGGCATCATTATACGATATGCATCACACAATCTCAGATTCATCTATTCAACCAACACAAAGTACTTCAAAGAGTGCCCCAAAGTTTCTACCGGAGAGCCAAGACGAAAACGTGTGCCAACCCCTATGCATAGGTTCATGGGAGTAACCTGCAAGTTGATCACCAAAACATAAATCAAGTGGATCACGTGATATCCCATTGTCACCACAGATAAGCACGGCAAGACATACATCAAGTGTTCTCAAATCCTTACAGACTCAATCCGATAAGATAACTTCAAAGGGAAAACTCAATCCATTACAAGAGATTAGAGGGGGAGAAACATCATAAGATCCAACTATAATAGCAAAGCTCGCGATACAGTGCCATAAAGAGAACACGAGAGAGAGAGAGAGAGAGAGAGAGATCAAACACATAGCTACTGGTACATACTCTCATCCCCGAGGGTGAGCTACTCCCTCCTCGTCATGGAGAGCGACGGGATGATGAAGATGGCCACAGGTGAGGGATCCCCCTCCGACAGGGTGCCGGAACGGGCTCCCGAGAGGTTTTTGGTGGCTATAGAGGCTTGCGACGGCGGAAATCCCGGTCTATTGTTCTCTTTGATGTTTTTAGGGTATATAGGAATATATAGGCGAAAGAAGTCAGTCGGGGGAGTCTCAAGGGGCCAACGAGACAGGGCGCGCCCAGTAGGGGGGGCGCCCCCCACCCTCGTGGCCACCTCAAAGCTTCCTTGACTTCAACTCCAAGTCTCCTGGATTGCTTCCATTCCAAAAATAACGCTCCTGAAGGTTTCATTCCATTTGGACTCCGTTTGATATTCCTTTTCTTAGAAACACTGAAATAGGCAAGAAAACAACAATATGGGTTGGGCCTCCGGTTAATAGGTTAGTGCCAAAAGTAATATAAAAGTGTATAATAAAGCCCATAATCATCCAAAACAGATAATAATATAGTATGAATGCTTCATAAATTATAGATACGTTGGAGACGTATCAACATCCCCAAGCTTAATTCCTGCTCGTCCTCGAGTAGATAAATGATAAAAGGAAGAATTTATGAACTGTGAATGCTAGTAGGTGCACAAGTTTGATCGATGATAATTTCAATCACCTTTTCTAACATCATTATATGTCATAACAGTAGTTCATCTCATAAAACTTCTCAAGATCAAGTAACAAGCTATTCACATGTTAAAGAATAGACCATAAACTTTCTTGAAAACTAGCAAACTTCATTCTCAGTCATCAAACAATTACAATTCATCTTATTTTCAGGAAGGGTCTATGTCAGAGCTTTGATTTATCAAAGTCCACATACTCAACTATCATATCGTCTTCCATGATTGCTAGCACTCAAAGCATATTCTTAGAACAAATAGCATCCATCGAACACAGAGAAAGATAGGGGCTTAGTGTTTCGCCTCCCAACTCACTTATCATATAGATAATTGTCAACAATAATAATTCATGATCAAATATATTTGCATGGCCATATATGCTTAGATATTTCCCCAACACATGATGCTTGCCAACTAAAGAGTATGTAGTAATGAGAAGGAATACTACTGACTCTTGCATAAAAGTAAAAGATAGGCCCTCCGCAGAGGGTAGCAGGGATTTGCAGAGGTGCCACAGCTCGATTTTGAAATAGAGATGAAAATAATTTTGAGAGGTATGATCTCATTGTCAACATAACAACCGGAAAAGAATCGTCAATGATTAGTTGAGTGTGGGCTTCTTTTACCAAATGCTCTGGCTCACGTGAATCCGACAGAAGCCTCAGACATATTGAGGAAGTGATACTTCAATAACGTCAAAGGTATTAAGAATGCTTGTAGCTATAACATACTATTAAATAAATTATGAAAACAGGTGCAGCAGGATAGTTATGAAGATATTTACTTCCGAAGTCTTTTTTAAACACGTTTTTTGAGGTTTTAAGTTCTCCTGATTTTACATGTGCCCACGTTTGATTTGAATTGCCATGTCGTTTTGTTTTGGGATAAATAACTATGTCCATGGATTGCAAATGAATGCCATCGATTTATCCATAAAGTGGGAGTTACTAGAAGGAAGGAAGAAAAGACGGACGTGGCTGCTACTGTCGAAACGAGGAGGCATCGGTGGCAGCGCCAAGGCCACATCGTAGGTGAGCGCGGATGAGCTGTGCGGGAAGCCAACAGAAGAGGTAGAAGAGCTAGCTATCAAGGGGAATACATCAGTTCGATCGACTGGCACACCTAGAGGTTGCTCCTGGGAGGTTCGGCCGGCAGCTTGGGCTATGTATGGCCTCCACATTATTTTCCACACACAACCACACTCCTCTTTCATGGCACCTTGCCACGCGGCGATCCTCACATCCATGACCCTCACCAACGTGTCGGGGTTTTGAGCAATGTTAATTGTGCTAGGGACGTATCAATTTTTCCTTCCGTTGCAACGCACGGGCATGTTTGCTAGTAAGAAAAAAGAAAATAGGACGTGGTCTACTCCATGCATAGATGATTAACCATAGAGTCCATATATAATACTCCTATGCATACATGTGTAATGTTAAGTCTCCCAGAGGATAATATGTCAGGGCTGCATAACGCTGCCATCAACCACTAATCAATCTGCGTCATTTTACCATGCAAAAAAAATCTGCATCATCTTCTCTTTCTATGTACAAGCATGACACTGCACATTTAAAAAAAATCACTACATACACAACTACCAATTCATAAATGCGCATACTTCACCAAGCTACTTTCATAAAGCACACTTAGGTCTATAAGCACGATTCATTTCATTTGTGTTTGCTGAAAAAATGAAAATATTACTTCCAAGCCAAAAGTTCTTAATCTATGTAAAATAATCGTAATACATACTAATGTCTACACTAGATGCAAAATTGCTAACTTCCACCGGTGCACCAAATAACCCGTTGATTTTTATGATAGACTGTGTGGTTCATACTTGATGTGAAATAAATTTAGCAATATATCGCTATAACATGAAGTACGTAATTAATAAATTATATATTTCACTATGGCAAAAAGCGACAACCTTGACATATCCCAAATGATTGCTATGTACCCGCTAAACGGCGTCCTATGCTGCCAAAATTGCTAAATTGTACAAAGACACTGTTTAGAAGGACCATATCAAAAATAGGACAGCACCGATCTAACCAGCTATTAAATTTTTTATTTTAACAACAAAGTAGGAATAAATAATCAAGAAACATGGTATGCTCATGTATAATTTTTCCATGGTACTATAAACTCAAAACATATATGTCTACAAATTTAAGAAGAATATTTTTGTATGCGGTACCAAGATCTCGGTAAGCAATCCATTAAACATAACATGCCAGTACAACCAAAAACAAGATTGTGTCACACTGCCCGGATACACTAATGTAAAGAATTTATATATTAGCAAAGTATAATTATCACACATAAAATATAAATGCTTGCTTCCCTACATATTAATTGTCGCTCACTTAATACAACTTTGTACTAAAATTGTACTAAGTGAGCGACAATTAATATGAGAGGAGTAGTAAGAAAGAGTCTTTTCGCGAGAGCGGTACAGGTTGGGATACATCTATCTTCTAAGCAACCTCTTTTTGAATTCTCAGGACCGCCCTTCGACCAGGCTACTATCTTCTTCGGGGTCTTTATTATTGTCGGTGTCAAAACCGGCGGATCTCGGGTAGGGGGTCCCGAACTGTGCGTCTAGGCGGATGGTAACAGGAGACAAGGGACACGATGTTTTTACCCAGGTTCGGGCCTTCTCGATGGAGGTAAAACCCTACTCCTGCTTGATTGATATTGATGATATGGGTAGTACAAGAGTGGATCTACCACGACATCAAGGAGGCTAAACCCTAAAATCTAGCCTATGGTATGATTGTTGTAATGGTTGTTGTCCTACGGACTAAAACCCTCCGGTTTATATAGACACCGGAGAGGGCTAGGGTTACACAGAGTCGGTTACAATGGTAGGAGATCTACATATCCGTATTGCCAAGCTTGCCTTCCACGCCAAGGAAAGTCCCATCCGGACACGGGACGAAGTCTTCAATCATGTATCTTCATAGTCTTGGAGTCTGGCCGATGATGATAGTCCGGCTATCCGGACACCCCCTAGTGCAGGACTCCCTCAGTAGCCCCTGAACCAGGCTTCAATGACGACGAGTCCGGCGCGCATATTGTCTTCGGCATTGCAAGGCGGGTTCCTCCTCCGAATAATTCATAGAAGATTGTGAACACCAGGATAGTGTCCGGCTCTGCAAAATAAATTCCACATACCACCGTAGAGAGAATAATATTTACACATGTTCAATCTTCTGATGTATTTTGTGGCGTGACGTCACACCACTACCAAGCCTTTACTCGAATCATTTTTATTATACCACCTCAGCGCGTTTAGCGAAGCGGTTTCCTTGGCACGTCTTGTCGAAGCAGAGATCGTGTTCCCCTTATTCCGGGATTCCCATCAATACGGACGTGGGTAACCCAACCGCGCCATTGATTGTGGCGCTTGGGAGATAAGCGGGGTTTACCCGGCCGGTGGGGACGCATAGTCTTCGTCCACCCATATATAAGGGGATAAGGATCCACCTTTTTTACCTACGCCTTCTTCCTCCTTTGCTTATCCATCTCCGCGCACTCGAGCTCCAGCGCCCAAGTCCGCACATCTCGCCTCAACCTTCTCCAGCCATGTCTGGAGCGGGAGGCAAGTGGATGGCCTCCTCCGTTACGGAGGGGCACATCGAGAAGTTGCGCGGCGCCGGATACCTGTCCAGTGACATCGCGCACCGGCTGCCCGACGAGGGGCAGCTCATCCCCACCCCCAGGCCCCATGAGAGGGTCGTATTTCTTCCCCACTTCCTCCGCGGACTGGGCTTCCCACTTCACCCCTTCGTCTGGGGGCTCATGTACTACTACGGCCTGTACTTCCACGATCTGGCGCCAAACTTCATCCTCAACATCTCGGCGTTTATCGTCGTGTGCGAGGCCTTCCTCTGCATCCAGCCCCACTTGGGCTTGTGGCTAAAGACTTTCAATTTCAAGCCGAAGGTGGTGAAGGGCGTCCAAGCGGAGTGCGGAGGCGCCATGGTGGGCAAAATGCCTAACGTCACTTGGCTGGAGGGTGCCTTCATGGAATCCATCAAAGGGTGGCAATCGGGGTGGTTCTACATCACCGAGCCGCGTGACCCTAAATGGGCAGCGGCCCCCGAGTTCAGATCTGGTATCCCCCTACAGCTCACCTCCTGGAAAGAGAAGGGCTTGCTATGGGGTAGTTCGGAGGAGCTGACCGGACTCCAGTCCTGTCTCCAGACCCTGGTAAACAAGAAGCTTAAGCTTGTCAATGTGATCTAGGTCATGCTCATCCGCCGGATTCTCCCCTGCCAGCAACGGGCCTTCAATTTGTGGGAATTTGATCCAGCACAGCACCGGACCTTGAGCGGGCTCTTCGACACGACGTATGAAGCTGCCTGGAGGGTGTTGTTCAAGGGCGGAGAAGCCCCCGCATCCGCAACTGAAGATCGCGGATTCAGCACACACCGCCCGGCCGGTGAGGTAAGCTATGTTATCCTTTATGGGACACTTATTTCTTTCATAGTTTGACTCTATGCGGGATCTAATCTCCCAATGCCTTTAACAGGACTGGCGGAAGACGTCCGGACAGGTTAACTGTCCAGCTCCCCTTCCAGAAGACTCAACGGACACCCGTTTGACGGGGCTGCTGGTCCCGACACTTTATGTGGTGCCGGAGAAGAAGGCCACGGGAACCCGAAGGAGTTCCCGACGTCAGGTGGTATCGGACTCATCGTCTGATGACTCCGAGGCGAACTCCTCCCCTGAGGATGAGGAGGAGAAGAAGGAAGACTCCCCCCCAGCGGGGGTAGAGAAGAAGAGGAAGGCTTCCCCAGCGAGGGAGGCCGAAGGGTCCAAGAAGGGAAGGACCCTTCCTCCGGACTGCTCCGCCAACGTCGGCGATGGCGACGAGGAGTGGCCCTCAAGGGCCAAGCCCCTGGCAAGATCGTAAGTGTCCGAATTCCTGGATGATTTATAATTTTTCTTTCTGCCACGCGGTGTCTTTCTAATGCCGCATACAACCTGTAGTCGGGCCAAGGACGATCTTCCCGCTTCGTCGAGCGGGTTCTTGGGCACGTCGGATATGGATTCCCTTCCGACCGCCTCCACTCCTCGTGACACTAACGACGCCGAGGTGGGATCCCAGGAGGGGACCCATCAGGAGGAGGAGGCTCCGGAGGTGCCGCAAGGCAACCTGCCGGACTTCGCACCGGAACCAGTAGTGGTTCCGGAGTCCGGCAGGCGGCCCCTTCATAAGAAGGGCAAGACTGTGACACCGGCGGCCTCCGTCCAACCGGAGGTGCCGGATAACTTGTTGGAGGCGCTCAACGGCGCTTCCATCGAGGAAGAGCACATCACTATCATGAGTGCGGTGATTCAGAAGGTTCAGCTCGCCAAGAGCGGGCTGACCGAAGCCTGCAGCAGCCTTCTAACAGGCTTTGAGGTAAGAAAATTAAAGTATGTAATATAATACCACATAGACAGTAGCCCCTGATGCTCGGTTTGGTGTTCGGAAAGAAAAGCCGGACTGAGGATCTAAAAAGATATACGTAGGAGGTCTAAAAAATATGTCAATATGGGATTGCAGGTTGCGCTGCTGACCTCTGCCGCACTGACTGCGGAGGTCGATGCTTTGAAGCAGAATCTCGAGCGGTCTGAGAGCGAGCTCGGGCGTGCCAAGAACCAGCTCGAGGACAGGGAAGGTGAGTGACACCGTATTAAATTTTTACCTTACAGAAAAAGATTTTGGTAGCAAGGGAAATAACAAGGATAACATGGGTACTCCAGGGGACACGAACGAGGTGGCGACCCTGAAGGAGGCCGTGTCCGCGGCCGAACGTAACGCGGCCGCGGAACGAGCTGAGCGAGAGAAGCAGGAGGCGGGGGTGGCGGAGGTGCAGCAAGAGCTCCAGGCTCTCGTGGAAAAGCATGAGAGTTTGGATCGCGACTCGAAGACTCGAGAGTCTGAGCTTGCATCGGCTCTTGAGAGTGACAAAGCCGCTAAGGCCGAAGCCCACAAGGCCCTCTAGGAAATTGAGGCGGTGAAGAAAATAGCGGCGGGTAAGGCATTTTTCATGCAAAGCAAGCATGTGAATGTGAATTACCTGTTACTTACCCGAATTCGGAGCTCTCCAGGAGCGTTTGCAGATCTGCCTCGCAGCGTGTCCGATGCTGCCGCTTTCTACCGGGCCAAGGAGGGGAGCTCGACGGAGAAGGTCTTCTGGTCTTAGTATGTTGAGGCCGGACATCCGGTGCCCCTTAGCGACCAGCTGAAGCAGCTGGTCGAGCTCCACAAGGTAGCCGAACAGGCCATGAAGGGCCTCATAGTTCGGCTGTGGCCCAAGGAGGCCATGCCTTGGAGCTACTTCGGCTAGGTGCGGCGGCTGGTGGATGCGTGTCCATGGGTGGAAGTCGTCAAGCACTCCGCCTGCATTGAAGGTGCCCGTCGGGCCCTTGCCCATGCAAAAGTGCATTGGGGCAGGATGGACGCTGAGAAGCTTCTGACGGACGCGCCTCCGCCGGGCAAGGAGTGTCATACGCCCGAAATGTATTATAAGAGTGTCCTGAATGGTGCCCGCATGATTGCGGATGAGTGCTCCAAGGATGTAATATTTGAGTAGAATCGCATTATGTTATCCTGTGCGCTGAAAACTATGTTCATATGCGCTAAGCAACGCTTATTAATTTAAAATATTACCTTCTGTGCGGCCGTTTGTCAAATCTGAGAGATGGCAAGTCGTTGGCTTCAGTCGCCATGCCACAAGTGCTGGGGTGTTCGGGATAAACTTGAGCACTCTTGTTCCCATGTTTGGGTCCATCTAGGGAGGCGCTCAACACAACGAACGAGGCAACCGGACTTATAATGCTTGAACACTCTCACTTAGCCATATAATTCTATAATTTTAAATTTCGGCAAAGTCCCTAGTGTTCGGAAGACCGAGTTCGGGGCGCTATCCACGCCTGGGCCGGACAAAGCCGGTTCCTCGCTCTAAGCGGCATAAGTCTTTAGGGACTCGAAAAAAACCTCTCGAACAGCGACCAGCTCTCGCCCTATCAAGACGGTCAGTTTTAGCTTTCTCCACTGAGGTGCTCGCCCAGCTCAACCGGGGCGCAATCGCAGTGGTTCTCCCAGTGCTACCTTAGCCGATAAAACGGAACGTAAGGTACCAAAACATGGGAGCCGGGCAAACCCAACTATTGACCCAAGACATGATTCGGAGCCGATGAATATAATGCTATAAGTTCGGGGTGCCGCACTTGTGAAAGTGTTCGGACTTATCACACCATAATGCGGGGAACTTAAGCCCCTGGTGTATTCGGCCGTACCAAAGTGTACGGATGCAACATGTCGTAAACGAACATATATAAGAAAGAAATGCAATTATAAGCAAAAAGCGATGCATTGTTTATTTCGGAAATACTGCCATGAATGCAGAACGATACAAATAGTGCGGTAAGCAAGGGATTGGACTATTAAACATGTCCCCCTCCAGGGGTAGGCTGCGGAATGGTGTATTAAACAAATTTAATGCTCGTAATGGAGACCACCTGAGTGTTTGTCGTGGCCTTTCTCCTTCCCTAGCTATTGCATCGTGAGTTCGGCAGGTCTACTGCCGGACATGGCCTCTGGTGAACGGAGTCCTGTGGGTAAGAAAAAAGGAAAAAGAAAAAGAGCGACACACTTGGGAGCCCCTGGTGTGGTTGAGCCGCACTCTGGGCCTATCGTGGTCGTGCCCCTCCCCCTATGCCCATGGTATCTCCAGAGCGTAATGATGTACGCGAAGGACTAGTCTGCAATTATGCAAGGGATGGGGTTGGGGCCGCATTGCTACGCATGCTTGAAACGTGCCAGGTGGTCTTGTTGTATGTTACTCTGGGCGCGTTTGGCCGTGTCCGGTCGCTTAACGGTCGGACTCGAAAATTGCCTTAAGAGGCTGCTCTGTACTTCTGCCGCGAGAGCCGCTATGTGTTCCTTCGTTCGGAGGGAGCATTCAGTGTTTCCGTTGACCGTGATGACTCCTCGAGGGCCTGGCATCTTGAGCTTGAGGTATGCGTAATGCGGCACCGCGTTGAACTTTGCAAACGCGGTCCGTCCGAGCAGAGCGTGATAGCCACTGCAGAACGGGACTATGTCGAAGATTAACTCCTCGCTTCGGAAGTTATCCGGGGATCGGAAGACCACTTCCAGTGTGACTGAGCATGTACAATTGGCCTCTACACCTGGTATGACGCCTTTGAAGGTCATCTTTGTAGGTTTAATCCTTGAGGGGTCTATGCCCATCTTGCTCACTGTGTCCTGATAAAGCAGGTTCAGGCTGCTGCCACCATCCATCAGGACTATGGTGAGGTGAAATCCATCGACGATTGGGTCTAAAACCAATGCGGCGAATCCGCCATGGCGAATACTGGTGGGGTGGTCCCTTCGATCGAAAGTGATCGGGCAAGAGGACCATGGATTGAACTTCGGGGCGACTGGCTCCATCGCATATACATCCCTAAGTGCACGCTTCCGCTCCCTTGGGTATGTGGATTGCGTATATCATGTTTACCGTCCGCACTTGTGGGGGGAAACCCTTCTGTCCTCTATTGTTCGGCGGCCGGGTCTCTTCCTCGTCATGGCTATGCAGCCCCTTGTCATTGTTTTCGGCGATTAACTTGCCTGCCTGCTTGAATACCCAACAATCCCTGTTGGTGTGATTGGCTGGCTTTTCAGGGGTGCCGTGTATCTGGCACGATCGGTCGAGTATTCGGTCCAAATTGGACGGACCCGGAGTAGTTCTTTTGAATGGCTTTTTCCGCTGACCGGGTTTGGAGCCTCTGAATCTGGCGTTGACTGCCGTATCCTTAGTGTTATTGCCGTTGACGCGACGTTTGTTTTTGTTGCGACGCGACCTACCATTGTTGTCCTTGTTATCCGGACTACCAGAATTTTTGTTGAGGTTATTACTGCGGGCTAGCCAGCTGTCCTCTCCCGCGCAGAAGCGGGTCATGAGTGATGTGAGGGCTGCCATGGATTTCGGCTTTTCCTGTCCTAGGTGCCGGGCCAGCCACTCGTCGCGGATGTTATGTTTGAAGGCTGCGAGGGCCTCTGCATCCGGGTAGTCTATGATTTGATTTTTCTTTGGTAAGAACCGTGTCCAGAACTGTCTGGCCGATTCGTCTGGCTGCTGAATTATGTGGCTTAGGTCATCGGCGTCTGGTGGTCACACATATGTGCCCTGGAAGTTGTCAAGGAATGCGGCTTCCAGGTCCTCCCAACACCCAATTGACTCTGCTGGCAAGCTGTTAAGCAAATGCCGAGTTGGTCCTTTAAGCTTGAGTGGGAGATATTTGATGGCGTGAAGATCGTCACCGCGGGCCATGTGGATATGAAGGAGATAGTCTTCGATCCAAACCACGGGGTCTGTTGTGCCATCGTAGGATTCAATGTTCACGGGTTTAAACCCTTCAGGGATTTGATGATCCATTACTTCATCTGTGAAGCATAGTGGGTGTGCGGCGCCTCTATATTGGGCAATATCACGACGTAGCTCAAGCGAGCTTTGTCTACTATGTTCGGCCCGGCCGGAGTTGCTGTATCCGGCGTGACGGTAGTCGTAGCGCATCGTGGGGCGCCCACGTGATCCGTAGATCGATCTTGATTGTCTTGCCTTGTCCTCCAATATGTCTCGCAAGTCCGGCGCATTCCCCCGTGGCTTCATACTTTTCGAGCGGTGCCGGGGTATGGTCCTGATGGAGGGCCTAGAGGCCTCTCTGTCGCGGCCACGAAGTGGTCGGTCTGCCGTATTGTGTGCTGGTGATGACGGTTTATATGCCTCCTCCTCTAAACGGGGGAGCAACTTGCGTTTTGGGTAGCTTTTGGAGGGGCGTTCGAGTTCATACACTTCGGCCGCAAGGACTTCAGTCCATCTGTCGGCTAGCAGGTCTTGATCAGCTCGGAGCTGTTGCTGCTTTTTTCTTTAGGCTTTTTGCCGTGGCCATAAGCCTGCGTTTAAAACGCTCTTGTTCGACGGGATCCTCAGGCACGACGAATTCGTCGTCGTTGAGGCTTGCCTCGTCTCCGGAGGGAGGCATGTAGTTATCATCCTCTACCTCTTCATCTGCCGCTCTCTCGTGAGGGCTGGCTTCTCTGTCCTCCTGTGCTGAATCTTGCTGTAGGGGGTTGTCTTCGGCACTCTCTGGGGTGTTATTATCTCCGGTGCCGGAATCTCCATTCTTGCTGTGGCGGGATTTAGAGCGGCGCCGCTGACGCCGGCGCTTGGGTTGTTTCTTGGAGGAATCGGTCTCCGCTGCTTCTTGGCCATTCCCATCCTTTGGAATGTCCACCATGTATATGTCGTATGACGAGGTGGTCTTCCAGTGCCCCGTAGGAGCTGGTTCTTGGTCGTCTCCGGCATCGTCGTCCATACCGTCGATGTCTTCGGAGTCGTAGTCTAGCATGTCGGTTAGATAGTCGACAGTGGCTACAAAGTGGGTGGTGGGTGGGCTTTGAATTTCTTTGTTGTCTGCATCCCAACCGTCCTGACCGCCGTCCGGCCAGGGCTATCCTAATAACGAGAGATACTTTAGCGAATTCAGGATGTCGCCAAAGGGTGAGTGCTGAAAGATGTCTGCGGCAGTGAACTCCATGATCGGCGCCCAATCGGATTCGATTGGTAGGGGCGCAGGAGGTTCGGAGTCCGGCGAGGAGTCCGGCACCTCGGAGTCACGAGCTTTACAAGGGACAAGGTCAGTATTCGGCTCCATCGCCATAGAGGTTGCAGCCCCCGAGGTGGTGTCTAGCCACCCGTCCTCGATCTGCGTGGTCGGCTCCGAATTAAGGATTGGAGCGGACTCATGTGCGGCCTCCAGGGCACTGTCCGGCAGCAGAGCAAAATCATGCCCATCGTGACAGCGCGGCGCGCTCGGCTGTGGCTCGAATCCATCGAAGATCAAGTCCCCGCGGATGTCAGCCGAGAAGTTTAGGCTTCCAAATCTTACCTGATGGACAGGGGTGTAGCTTTCGATGTGCTCGAGATGGCCAAGCCGCCGAACAAGAAGATCTGTCCGGGGAGAAAAGTCTCACCCTGGACTGCGTCGTTGTTGATGATCGAAGGAGCCATCAAGCCTATCGGTGACGACACAGAGGAACTCTCAATGAAAGCACCAATGTCGGTGTCAAAACCGGCGGATCTCGGGTAGGGGATCCCGAACTGTGTGTCTAGGCGGATGGTAACAGGAGACAAGGGACACGATGTTTTTACCCAGGTTCGGGCCCTCTCGATGGAGGTAAAGCCCTACTCCTGCTTGATTGATATTGATGATATGGGTAGTACAAGAGTGGATCTACCACGAGATCAAGGAGGTTAAACCCTAAAAGCTAGCCTATGGTATGATTGTTGTAATGGTAGTTGTCCTACGAACTAAAACCCTCCGGTTTATATAGACACCGGAGAGGGCTAGGGTTACACAGAGTCGGTTACAATGGTAGGAGATCTACATATCCGTATTGCCAAGCTTGCCTTCCACGCGAAGGAAAGTCCCATCTAGACACGGGACGAAGTCTTCAATCTTGTATCTTCATAGTCTTGGAGTCCGGCCGATGATGATAGTCCGGCTATCTGGACACCCCCTAGTCCAGGACTCCCTCAATTATCTCTATGGATGAACGTTAGGACCGTTCAAGCAATATTTAGTCTCTTTGGTTTACTATCTATTTTTCTTAGGCAGACCGTTAAGGACCTCAGAAGACAAATGTTACGGGCAGGCCTAGGTTTCCAAAATACTTATATGGGGAATTCTCATTAAATGATCACTCTCTACATTATGTCTTAATAGGACTGGAAGCTCGAAGTCATCAGCAAGAGACTTGAGTTTTGCGTGTCTACCTCTTCACCATCAAGACATGTTGAGAGTGAATCATATACCATGAATATGATATTTACTCCATAGAGAGCCCGTGCGGACGCACGGGTTTGATGACTAGTGATAACATAATTGTATCATATAACAATCCCTCAACGTGCAAAAAAGAGTCACTCCAAAGTCACTAATAGCATAGAACAAACAAAGAGATTATTGTAGGGTACGAAAACACCTCAAAGTTATTCTTTCTGATCGATCTATTGGGCTATTCCTATAAGTGTCACAAACAGCCCTAGAATTCGTATTAAAATAACACCTTAAGACACACATCAACCAAAACCCAAATGTCACCTATATACACCAATGTCACCACAAGTATCCGCGGGTTTGATTATACGATATGCATCACACAATCTCAGATTCATCTATGCAAACCAACACAAAGAACTTCAAAGAGTGCTCCAAAGTTTCTAAAGGAGGTCAAGACGAAAACGTGTGCCAACCCCTATGCATAAGTTCACAAGGTCACAGAACCCGCAAGTTGATCACCAAAACATATATCAAGTAGATCATGTGAATATCCCATTGTCACCACAGATAAGCACATGCAAGACATACATCATGTGTTCTCAAATCCTTAAAGACTCAATCCTATAAGATAACTTCAAAAAAACTCAATCCATTACAAGAAGGTAGAGGGGTAGAAACATCATACGATCCAACTATAATAGCAAAGCTCGCGGTACATCAAGATCGTGCCAAATCAAGAACACGAAGGAGAGAGATCAAACACATAGCTACTGGTACATACCCTCAGCCTCGAGGGTGAACTACTCCCTCCTCGTCATGGAGACCGCCGCGATGATGAAGATGACCACCGGTGTTGATTCTCCCTGCGGCAGGGTGCCGGAACAGGGTCCCGATTGGTTTTTGGTGGCTATAGATGCTTGGGGCGGCGAAACTCCCGGTCTAGGCTCTGTTATGGAAGTTTAGGGATATATAAGAGGTGTTGGCGTCGGGAACAAGTCAAGGGGTCCAGGAGGCAGCCACAAGGTAGGGGGGCACGCGCCCTCCACACTAGGGGTGGCCTTGGGACTCTTCTGGTCCATCTCCGATGCTCAGTGGGCTTCTTCTGGTCCAAAAATAATCTCCGTAAATTTTCAGGTCAATTGGACTCCGTTTGGTATTTCTTTTCTGTAAAACTCAAAAATAAGGAAAAAAACAGAAACTGGCACTGGGCTCTAAGTTAATAGATTAGTCTCAAAAATCATATAAAATAGCATATAAATGCATATAAAACATCCAAGATAGATAATATAATAGCATGGAACAATAAGAAATTATAGATACGTCGGAGACGTATCAAGCATCCCCAAAGTTTAATATTCAGATACAGTTCAAGCATATTCATATCCATATTTAACAATGTAATCTTCTCTATTGTGGCAAGAATATTCAGATCCATAAGATTCAAAACAAAAGTTTAATATTGACATAAAAACGATAATACTTCAAGCATACTAATAAAGCAATCATATCTGCTCAAAATAACATGACCAAAGAATGCTATCCCTACAAAATCATATAGTCTGGCTATGGTCCATCTTCTTCACATACAATATTCAAATCATGCACAACCCCAACGACAAGCGAAGCAATTGTTTCATACTTTTGATGACAAGCCAAGCAATTGTTTCGAAAATGACAAGTCCAATGCAATTTCTGCATAAATCTGGGATGTTTTTAGGGTCTGGCCCGAGTTCGGGCTTCAGGTAAAAGAGAATCATAGTCTGGGCGTGGTTCCGACAAAAGCCCAGCTGGGCTTGCGTGCGATGCACGGGCCGGTTCCAACTGTGCGACTTCGCCGAATCCCGGCGTTTTTTTATTCGATTTGATTTATTCCGGGACGATTTTGTGCACAACTACTAATTGGAGGCATCATATGAGGCTCTACATTAATCCTCAAAACTAAATAAATTGTCCGTAGGATATCCAAATTAATCATCTACTAGAAGAACACCCGTGCGTTGCAACGGGGCCACATTAAATTTAAGAGTTCAATATCATTTATGTTAATATTACATTTAATATTCTCATACATATCAAGTAACATTGGCAACCTTTTTACCATCAAATTCTCACACACACTCTCTCCCTCCCTCCTCCTCACTCTCTCTCCCCTCTCCCTCTCTCTCTCTCTCTAACACACACACATATCCATCTTATTGGGTACGGGACCATAATCCATATATTTCACACGCACACGCACTAGTGCATAACAATATGGATTATAAAACAGGTTCAAGGTAGTAACAAGGATTCTTCTCATGCAATAATAAACAAATGTTCTGCACTCAAGACAAGATAAACAATTCCCAAAGTGCATCAGAGCATCACAGAACATTACTGGCAAGATAAACGCACGATGTACCAGAACTACTCGGATGAACTGGAACAGAGCCAACATATATCATCCTAGACAAACGCAACATCAACCATTTACCTTGGTACTTTAGGGACCGACAGGAGGATGCATGTAGAAGCGCTTATTGCCTGCGAATCCACAGTCAGAGAGAGAAATTGGAACCCATTCCCATCACCAACTGATAAAGAAAGCATGTAAGAAAATTGATATCGGGCCAACTTGGATCTTCGGTGATTGTCCGTCGGTATGGAGAATTTAGGAGGGTGGGTGCAGGGAGTGGCCTTGTGGATGATGGATGGAGCCGCGGAGGGATGTGCTCGCCGGAAGGTCGAAAAATACAACAACAGTTTCTGTTCTTCCCTGCAGGGGCTTAAGTATGTGATCCAGTGTCGAATTTTTATAGACAAGTCACTGTATGAGTTATACTAGGAATCTCTTAGGATATTAGTATATTTCAGTTATGCTGTCTTATGGGCTATCCAAAGCTGATTGTCAAGTCTAATTATACCATAAGAAAACCTCACATCTGAGCACGGTTATTGTCAGCTCACTGGATTGCAAGACATACAAAGCACGGATCCTCACATGAGCGATAGTTTTTAGGCTATATGCCCCTATCCACCTCACAGATCTAGCTTCTATCTACAGGCAAATATATCTTTTCTTTCTACTACTAAGGAAACAACACGTAATCTATGGATCCTTTTGTAGTTCAAATGGAGTAATCTATATATTATTTGTAATTTATGTACCGACACATGAATAACCAAGCGGGACAGACACATGAATAACCAAGCGGTATTTACTTGACACCACCAGGAAACACTTCAATTCAACACCATCTGGAGGACGGAAGCACTTCACTTCCCAAACCATTCCATCAATTCATACGATCATAGGTGAGTTGGGAGGCGATGGGCGGCGCCCGCGGCGCCCACCGCGGCCTTGTCGCCGGAGACTCGCCGGACGTGGTCAAGTGGGCTTATCGTGGTCAGGTATACAGCCTTGAGATTGAATTTGAGGATGATAGCCTCTTTGCCGAGGCTCCGGCTGCCACTGGCGATGATATGA
Source organism: Triticum dicoccoides (assembly GCF_002162155.2). Lineage (NCBI taxonomy): Eukaryota > Viridiplantae > Streptophyta > Magnoliopsida > Poales > Poaceae > Triticum > Triticum dicoccoides. The sequence goes on along the minus strand of NC_041391.1, from coordinate 445,854 downwards.
GCGAGGGTGATGATGATACGGCCGGTAAGGAAAAACCGGCTGATGATTCTGTGTGTGAGATGGCCAACAGACCGGAGCCGACTAGTAAGGCTGCAGGAGGAGGGACGGCGCCTAATGCGTCTGTGCCGTCGACCACTTTGAGATTTGGTTCCTTCGGTCCTGCGTCTGCACCTCTGAGACTGTGGAGTGAGCGGGTGGAGTCTATTGAGGAGTTCGAGTACTCTTTACCGGCGTTGGACTTTGAGGACACGGGTGTGGAGGGTTCTGGTGGGGCTGCGAGGCTGGATATCGTGGTCTCGCCTACTTCGGTTTGCGGTGACGTGGCTCTATTGCAGGAGGGTGGTCCGATTCCATCTGGGGGTTCGGGCCAGGGTGCTTTGGAGACCCCACCTCCTATTCGTCCTGTTGAGGTTACCAGGAGTGACGACGGGACCACGGTAGGGGGGCCGAGGCAGGTGGCCTCCGCACCCTCTACGCCTGTTGTTGGGGCGACACTGCAGGCGGCTGGACAGGGTCTGCGGGAGGGCTTGGGGCAGGCGGCCTCAAGGCTCTCTTCTCCTTCGGTGCCCGAGGGGGGCGCCCCGTTCTCGACTTCGACGTGCACTCCGGACAGGCGGTCCGGAGTGGATGGGGGGCGGAGGCAGGTGGCCTTTGCCTCCCCAGTGGTGGACTCGGCGCTCTCACCTGGTCATGGCGACCGGGTGGATGTTCGGGGAGAGATAGGCGGTCGCTCTCCGGATAAATTCTAGCGGGAGGAGGTTATTCTGTTTGGCTAGATTCCGGACCAGGCAGCTGAGGGCCGACGCATGAGTTGTCGGCTTCAGGGCTATCCGGAGGTTGACGACATGCAGCAGCGCTGTGCCGTGAGGGCGGCAAAGCTTCGTGACGTCCAGGTCGCTACTGGTATGTCCGTAAATACTTCCAATACTATTATGCATTTTTCGCACGATCAAATTGTGGATAAGGCACACCAATTAGAAATTTCACTTGGTAGTAATGAGGGTGAAGTTACTAATTCTGTTAACGATTTGCTTGATCTAGAAGCCGAGAGGGCTTTAGAAGTGATTCGTAACTTAGCTGCCGTCAAACCGATGAACGATTCTGAGATTGATGCCTTGGGAGTACGTATACTTGATAATTTCTATGATGATCTAGCACCGCCCCTCTAGGAGCCGGAGGAGGAGGACGAGAATGTCGGGTTGGAAGTAGATACTTCCCCGGTTACGGGCATTTTGGACCGGGTGGGCCCGACCAGCCCTAAGCGCAAGTGGAAGCGCAAAATATACCCGATGTCCGCAGTCCGTAGGAGCGCTAGGATCCGCACGGCTAAAAAATTTCATGATGAGATATGAGAGGAATCTTTTGGAATAGCAGAGGTCTTAAGGACTTGGCTAAAAGGAGGTTCCTTGCGGAGGCATACATTGAGCATAGATTGGACTTTATTGCCTTGTCGGAAACGGGTAGAGCAAATTTCTCACATCAATTTCTCAATACGTTGTCAGGGGGTATTGAGTTTGACTGGCATTGTCTTCCGCCGAGAGGAAGGTCGGGGGGAATCTTACTTGGTGTTAGATGTGACTCTCTCGAAGTTCGCAGTGTGGTCATGGGGGATTTTGCTGTTAAGTTCAGGGTGCGGTCCAAAGATGATGGTTTCGACTGGGCTTTGGTGGCGGTGTACGGGGCAGCGCAGGCAGAGTTCAAACCTGACTTTTTGGCAGATCTTGTTAGAGTTTGCGGGTCTGAGCAGCTTCCAATTTTGGTTGGGGGTGATTTTAATATTATTAGAAGACGCGATGAGAAGAATAATGACAATTTTGATGGGAGATGGTCATTTATGTTCAATACCATTATTGAAAGCTTAGATTTGAGAGAAATTGAGCTTTCAGGTAGAAATTCACCTGGGTTAACGCGATGCCAAATCCAACTTTCGAGAAGTTGGATCGGGTTCTGGCTAGTGTTGCTTGGGAACAGAAGTTTCCCCTTGTAACTGTTCAGGCTCTTTCTTGCGGGATTTCTGATCACACTCCTCTGTTGCTCGATTCTGGTGGGGCTACCTACTCGGGTAACAAGAATTTATTCTCTTTTGAGCTGGCTGGTTTGAAAGAGAAGGATTTTTGGATCTTGTTGCCAGAGAATGGGCTAAAGATGTAGGAGGTAGAAATGCCCTTGAACGCTGGCAGAACAAGATTAGGCATCTCAGAAGTTTCCTTCGTGGGTGGGATAAACATCTAGGTGGAGTGTATAAGGTGGAGAAGGAACGACTCCTTTCCCTTATCCAAACCCTAGACATAAAAGCATAAACAACGATTCTGTTTCCCACCGAGCTTCATATTAAGCATGAGGCTGAGATGAGGCTGAAGGAGTTACTCCGTGAAGAAGAATTAAAGTGGGCATTGCGGGCAAAGGTGAGAAAAGTTGTCCAGGGGGATGCGAACACTCAGTTCTTCCACATGATAGCCAATGGCAAGCACCGGAAGAAGAGAATCTTCCAGCTAGAACAAGATGAGGGTACAATAGTCGGCCAGGATAACCTGAAGCTGTACATTACTGAGTACTACAAACATTTGTTCGGACCACCAGAGGAGAACTGTGTATCCCTGGATGAGTCTAGGGTTAGCGATATCCCTCAACTTACTGCTGTCGAGAATGATGTATTAACTGCCCCTTTCTCGAAAAAGGAAGTTTTCGAGGCTATTGCCAAGATGGAGTGTAATAAGGCACCGGCGCCGGATGGTTTCCCGGCTGAGTTTTACAAGAAGTGTTGGCATATTATCAAAGGGGACCTGATGACGATGTTCCATGATTTGTTCTCGGGACATTTGAAGCTCTTCCAACTTAATTTTGGAACGATAACTTTGTTGCCTAAGAAAACAGATGCCGTGAGAATTGAGCAATTTCGGCCTATCTGCCTTCTCAACGTCAGTTTCAAACTCTTTACCAAGGTTGGGACGATCAGGCTCACACAGATTGCGCACGCTGTAGTACAACCTTCTCAAACAGCTTTCATGCCGGATAGGAACATCCTCGAAGGGGTTGTGGTCCTTCATGAAACGCTTCATGAAATTCATACGAAAAAACTAGATGGTGTTATTTTCAAAGTGGATTTCGAGAAGGCTTATGATAAAGTCAAATGGCCGTTCCTCCAGCAAGCTTTACGAATGAAGGGATTTGATGAGCGCTGGCGACATCAAGTGGAAACATTCACGGAAAAAGGCAGCGTTGGCATTAAAGTAAATGATGACATAGGTCATTATTTCCAAACGCACAAGGGTCTGAGAGAGGGCGACCCTATGTCGCCTATTCTGTTCAATATTGTGGTTGATATGTTAGCGATCCTGATTGGGAGGGCCAAAGAGGCCGGTCAGGTGGAGGGATTGGTGCCTCATCTGGTTGATGGTGGATTGTCCATCCTGCAATACGCTGATGATACAATCATTTTCATGGAACACGATTTGGCCAAAAGCGAGGAACATGAAGTTAGTGTTATGCCTTTTCGAACAATTGTCTGGGCTGAAGATTAACTTCCATAAAAGCGAGTTGTTCTGCTTTGGTAGAGCCAAAGACGAACAAGAAGCATATACACAATTGTTTGGTTGTGAAGTTGGGGCTCTACCTTTCACGTATCTTGGCATTCCCATACACCATCGTAAGCTAACAAATGGTGAGTGGAAGTGTATCGAGGATCGATTTGAGAAGAAACTAAGTTGTTGGAAAGGAAAACTCATGTCTTATGGAGGCCGGTTGATTGTGATCAACTCGGTGCTCACGAGTTTACCTATGTTTCTCTTATCCTTCTTCGAGGTCCCAGTTGGGGTGAGGAAAAGGCTAGACTTCTATCGTTCTCGCTTCTTTTGGCAGAGTGATGAGTCTAAGAGGAAGTACAGATTGGCCAAATGGGATATTATCTGCAGACCAAAGGACCAAGGGGGACTTGGTATTGAAAATCTTGAAGTCAAAAACAGATGCCTGCTTAGTAAGTGGCTGTTTAAGTTGTCTTCTGAGACAGAGGCAACTTGGGCGCAGATTTTACGTAGTAAATATCTGCACTCAAAGACTTTATCCCAGGTCACTCTGAGACCTACAAATTCGCCGTTCTGGAAAGGGCTCATGAGGGTTAAAGCCGCTTTCTATAACAGAACGAGATGTATTGTTGGTAATGGAGATGATACGCGATTCTGGGAGGATACGTGGCTGGGTGACGCGCCTTTGGCTACACAATATCCGACACTATATCGATATTGTTCAGCGTAGGGACGCTCTTGTTGCCACGGTGATGCAGTCTATCCCTCTAAACATAGAGTTTAGGAGGGTGCTTGTTGGACCTCGATGGGAAGCATGGCTTCACTTGGTCCGTAGGCTGATGGATGTTCAGCTAAATCCTCAGCGCGACCAGTTGTGTTGGAAGCTAACTAGAACTGGGGTGTTCACGGTAAAATCAATATACATTGATATTATTAATTCAACTGTGATACCTACTTCCAAGGAGGTCTGGAAAGTTAAGGTTCCTTTCAAGATTAAAGTGTTTATGTGGTTTGTGCATAAACAAGTTATTCTTACAAAGGACAATCTAGTTAAGCGCAACTGGACAGGACCTACTAGGTGTAGTTTCTGTGATCGGGATGAGACTATCAAGCATTTATTTTTTGACTGCCCGTTGGCACAAGGGTTGTGGCGCACCGTGCAAATTGCCTTTAATATTACTCCTCTGAGATCGGTCAACATGTTATTTGGGGCGTGGCTTGTTGGCATTGAGTCCGAAACAGCCAGACACATTCGTGTAGGAGTATGTGCGTTATTATGGGCAATTTGGAATTGCAGAAATGATTTGGTTTTTAACAGAACAACAAATACTCATTTTTTGCAGGTGTTATTCCGGGCTACAGCGCTGATCCGTACGTGGTCCTTACTCACTCCGACGGAGGCCAGGGAGCGTTTGGTTACTGGATCTGTCCGGTGGGAGACGGTAGCGCGGGATATCTTCAACCGGTTTGGATGGCGATCATGTAATAGGATAGGCATTTAGTTTACCTATCTGTTCTTATGCCAGCCGGTTGTGGCTTTTCTCGTTTCTGCTTTGCAGCTGACGCTCTATGTGAGCTAGATGCTGCTTTTGTTCCATTATTGTAAGACTAATGTTGAGACCTTGTTTACTTTTTTAATAAGATAGGCCATATGCATCGATCTGATGCAGAGGCCGGGGAATCCCCCCTTTTCTAAAAAAAATGTAGAACAGTTTATTCAGTTAAATTTGCCCTTTTCTAGAGATAGTGAAAACTGGTGTAGAGCAGGTTATATGGATAGACTATTGAAATACTTATGTTGTTGTAGTTGGCCGGCAATGGTTTATATCCCTAATTATGTTTGATTTTAAGGTTGTATGCGGTCTCTCTAATAGGCAGAAGTAATTACCGAACTGACTTAAAGGCTATATGTTCCAGAACAAATTGGACCTACAATGTGTAGATTGATTGATGATATTATCCTACTTTTACAAAAAGGACTAAGCCTAACTTTTAATACAAAGCTCTGAGACATTCTGATATTGCTGGCCAGGCCAGAAGTGAACAAGTGCCATCCATGGTGAACTGTCCCTAACTTCAAGGATGTGCAAGCTTCTGATATGGCTGGAGCAAGCTTCTCTTCAAATTCTCAGAATTAGTTACCTTTTTTTCTCTGTAGTTTCAATCTTCAAATTCTCTTAATTCTTTACCAATTTTTTCTGCAGTTTCTATGCTTTTCAAAGCTCTTTCTGTTGTGTATGGGCCTAACCTGAAAATATATACAGTTATATATGCTGAGTATTTTTCTTTTTCAATACTTTCTTATGGTTATTCGCTTCAGTTAGCAAGATGAACATGGTTCAGTTACAGGAATTGCATGCCTTTCATGCTTATGCCGTTGTTATATTGGCTTGGCGAACATGCATATGACTGTACCTATTGATACAAATTACCCTAGAAGCCCAACATTGAAAATACAGGCTGACTGGCATGAAAGTTTGAGAAATGCAACAAGTGAACGTCTTTGATTTGCCTAATCGTCTGCAGGAAAATGTTCTATTTTTTTAATCCGAAAGTTGGACCCAAGGCTTATAGTTAGTTTCTGCTGTTAGATTATATACGTTATCACAGTTTGTCACTGCTTAGTGTAGACTTATCTAACTCAACACACGTTTGACCTGCTATCACAGACAATGTGACCTTTATGAATTTTGTTGTTGTTGAAGAAGAACTGATTCACATGAGTTAACCGGAGACAAAAAAGATCTGTTGTCTCTATATGAAAATAATCTCAGAACATTATCACTACATCCAATATCGGTTCACCCGCCATAGTAAATATATAGATGGAGTTGGGACTCCAGTTTGGTATTGGTATCACTCTGCAGTGCTAGGTATCTTATGTCAAAGAATTACGTTGGCAATAGAGTATTTCTGTAATTTCCCACTAACTTTTATTCGATACACTAAGATGTTGTGGATTCTTATGGTTATATAAATTAGCATTCTTTTATCTTTATGATAATAAGAAGTAATAGTACACATGATTTTACCTTAGTTTGGATTACACAAGGAGAACAAAATATAGATGATGGCTGCAAATTTTTTATCAATTATGTTTCAAGTCTCTTTTGGTTTCAAATGCGCCAACCGCTACCATCAATTCATTGGGGTACTAATACATAATATTCGTTGATATTCGACCTCTGAAAAATCAATGTAAACCATCATATATTTTGGTAGTAATATTTTACCTCTATAATCATAATGTCCAACAATTTGAATTTATATATTCTGTGTGTTTAATAAACATAAAAGATAACTTTAGCATGTAATCGTTACTTTAGTATGTAATCGCTGCAACAAAGAACTAACCCGTGCAGGCGCACGGGTCGATTACTAGTATATATAATGTTACTATTCATCACCACGGTGCAGAATAAGTTATTCTTCAACCAAGGTAATCTTACGATCGCTTCCTAAATAAATTACGTTTAGAATATCAATAGTTACATGCATATTGATTTAATATGTAAAATTTGGTACTTTTGCCCACAAGACTCGATCTCCTCCGTTGGTTTTCTCGCACTACATGATGTTTGAGAAACGGATGACCGAGACACAGTCTTTCAGAAGCATTAACTCGTTACTCTGGGTAGATAGTACCACCTTCCATCCCCTACATCTGCTAGTCTACCACTGAAAGAGGTCACACAACATACTCAACTATGCCAGAGCCCATATTGGCTTATGGCTGCACACGAAAGTTTCTAGCATGAAGAAATCTTATGATCCCTTTGAGCCTAGGTGGCATTCCATAGGATGATCACACGGGTACTCCGGGATATCCTAGGACAATCCTGGATTCTCCAGGTGCCCTGACAGCCACTGGGTACTCCAGGGTGCCTTCAACCTATCCACCCAGATGTGTATTTAAGTAGCCACCTTAAGTTAATCTTTAATTAACATAACTCATATCTATCATGGACACACTCACCCAATCCACGTCTACGAGCATAGCATAGCGACATAAGCAAAACATAGAGGTAACTCCCAACGGTTTGATAAAAAAAGGGCAATAGGTTTTACCGGATCATCTACTTCCCAAAACCCACATGTTATAATCAGATCCTAACCATGCAATGTTTGATGGTTGAGACTAATGCATAAAAACTTGGTAATAAAGATGTATGATCAAAGTGTTACTTGCCTTGCTGATGATCCGCAAAACCTAAAGACTCGTAGTAGCACGCTACGCACTCCGGGTACTCTATCGCAAACAAACAATAGCATACATAAGCACTCAACTAGAAGCACGGGTAAAACTCAAACAAGAGATCTAACCAGAAAGTTCAACTGAAGCAACAAAACTCAAACTACGAAAGGAACAAGGTTTGTTTACTATTCTAGACTAAGGTCAAATTTTACCGTAACAAAATTTTGTTCAAGTTGGTTAAACAGAAAGAGGGCTTTGAGACGAAGATCTAGCCGCTTGAATCACCTAAATCGGATAAAAGAGCAAAAAGATAAACTAAAATGAAGATCGGGGCAGAAATAGCGATCGAAAATAATCTCGGAAAAACCTTGGAAAATAAAATGCGATGAACATGCTAACGAACGAATGTTCGCTGTCTGCGGCTAACTGACGAACAACGTTCGTTAAACAAACGTACGGACAAATTTCCGCTATTTAACTAAACCGAAAAAATCGAACCAATCTGAAAAAAGCAGATATAGGGTTTCAAAAAAAAAAACCTGGCGGTTTTTAAAAAAACGAACGGCGGCGGCGGCGGTAGCGACTTATAAAAATAATCCTGACATAGAGAAACTAATAAAAGAAATACTAAACCGAGTCAAAAAATCCTAATAATATTGCGGAGAAAGGGAACATTTATTTGGGCCTCTAATGCAATTTTGAAAAACACATTTTTTTCCTAATTCAACTAAAATAGCAATAAAATTCCGAATAAAATTCTTATTCTATTTTAACATTTTTCCTCCAATATTTCTTCATTTTGGAGAAGTCATTTTATCCCCTTTCTTTTATTTTCAAATAGGAAATATTCGAAGAGAAAAATAATTAAAACCAAATGATCCTCTTTTCAAAATTTGAGAATACTCAAATATGAAAAAAATAACAAAATCCCCAACTCTCTCCGTTGGTCCTTGAGTTGCTTAGAATTTCTAGGATTAACCAAAAATGCAATAAAATAGGATATACAATGATGATCTAATATATTTCATTCCAAATTGAAAATTTGGGATGTTGCAATCCACATGACGAAAAATAATATAGATGACTGGGAACGAATCTGTGGTTAGGAAAGTGGTATCTCCAGCCCATTAAATTTTAAGTGGTAGAGTTTGCATTGTATGCTTGCATTTTCCAGCATTTATTTCAGGCCTGATGGTGATGTGCATTCAGTGGGAGAAGAAGTTTTTGTAGACAACGAAGGCGTATGTGGTGACCTCATCAATGTCGATATGCCAGCTTAGTCTCTCGAAAGTGCTCACAGGAACAGGGTGTCCGAATGTATTTTCATAGGGTTGAGTGTATGCTAGTGTGTATTTGAGGGGCCTTGTGTTTTTTAAAGCATTTCTCAGTTGAAGATGAACTGCGCGTTAATTAATAGAAATGTCAGTTTTTTGGGAAAACGCGCAAAAAGATTTGTTTTGGTCACTTAAGTTCGGACTGCGGGTTGATTTCATGAAAACACAAGGGGTTTCTGGAAGAAAGAGAAAAAGGTCCGTTTATGTCACTGAAGTACGGACTACCGGTTGATTTAAGGAAAACACAGGAGATTTTCTGTAAGAAGATTCATGGACGAGCGGTAACACTAATGACTTTATTTGTAGGTATAGATGATGTACATCCTTCTAATAAATCTTGAACGATAAATTTGAAATCTAATGATTACAGTGATCTTGATGATGGGGATTAACATAGTTGTGTGTGTATTTTTTGTTTTGCAAGAAG
>NC_041391.1:433280-436126 GCF_002162155.2 Triticum dicoccoides | reverse complement strand
CCCATTAGTCCCAGTTAGTAAGGGCCTTTAGTCCCGGTTCATGAACCGGGACTAATGGGTCGTTAATAATGCCACCACCCATTAGTCCCGGTTCAAACACCAACCGGGACCAATGTGGCTCCACGTGGCCCTGTGCACCGAGCCCAGTCAGAGGGCCTTTGGTCCCGGTTGGTGGATCCAACCGGGACCAAAAGTCAATTTTTTTTACAAAAGTGGCTGCTTTAGGGGTTTTGGGGGTTATTTTTAGGTTGTTATTATAGCTAGCTAATAGAGAGAAGTGTCTTCTCTTATCTTCGCCCTTGGTTTATCAACGCAGATATAACATGCTCATGCATGCTTTGCATCATACATCATCATATATGTATATAATAACAAGTCCTACTAATCATGCATCATCATACAACTTCTACTCGTTATTAATAATAAGTCATACGATCATCATCCTCATAGTCATCGAACCCAACCCTACATAATTGTTCTTAGCACATGATCATCAGTATCAGGTAGGACCTACACCCTTAAGGTAAAATAGCATAAAACAATATAGACCCTGACTCTCCATTATGAAGAATGGCGATCATCCTGTCTCCAATTCTTGCCCTTCGCTGCTTATTGCTTCCAAGAAGCTCCTTACGACTGTCCATGCATTTTTTCCATTCTTTGATTGTTATCTCTCCATTTCTTTTAGAAACCCGGTATGGACAGTTGAGATTCGTAGGATGACCTGGTCGTATGTTCAAAACATGAAGGCTACCATGCGTATACATCAGATGAGGCACACAATCATTCGGGATTATCTGTTGAAAAACATAGTAATAACTTCGTAGTTAGCAATGATGTAATAGTTTTAAAAGTGTGCAAAAAGATTCACGGATTTTGTAATAGTAAAAAATAATCTTACCAGGGTATCTCCATGGTAGTTACCGTAGTTCAACACGTGCACTAGTGGCACGTATTGACCATAATGTTGAGGAGTTTGATTGTAGATATTGTAATTCTCAAGATCAGTACAAAATCCGACCAGATGATTTTTCTCCTGATAAGTTAATTCAGAGCCTTCGGTGTAGTATGTTCTGTCTACCATCTTCTGTACATTCTTTGAAGAATGAAAATAAGCTGTCAATGGAGATAAGTTGTCAACTATATATTTTGAAATAAACAATATAAATTACTTAATAACTATGTTTAGCTCACATGAGGGAAGAACTGGAGGTGTATACACAAAGACCCAAATCGAAGGTGTCTCTTGCTCGATTGTAGGATCACCAAGATCCATGGTGACAAGCATACCCTCATCAAGACCATACATCTTGCAAAATGCATCCCAATTTTTGCAACCAAAATGGGTTACACTCTGAGCATTGTACAACTTTACTTGAAAATCCACACCATGATGGGTACTTAGGATAAGTTTTTTGGTTTCAAAATTTTCATGGTCTTCAAAACCCATCCTCTCCAAGACATAGCGTCTTGCAAAGCATGGGATAAGCTAGTCGAATTGGAAAAGATGAAAAATACACGTTAAAATAGTTGAAGTCGTGCTTAATTACGAAAAAAATATTGTCGTCATTGCGTACCGTATGTACATCGCAAGTCTCCTCGAGCTTAATGCTGAAGCGCCGATCTTCGTCCAGCTCAATGAACCTGTCGCACATACCTCGGTCGTCGTGGCACCAGTCGCACTCCCCCGGGAGGTTTTCGTCGTCCGATGAGTACGACATTTCCGGCCTACGTTCATAATTCAAATATTAAACTAGATCATTATTATTAATCACGGGTTGACTATCGATGATCGATGTACATACGTAGCTCCTCTTTCATTCCCAGTGCATTATTATACCAAATTGTCTAGCACACGGGAATGAAGGAGAACTTATCCAATATGAGCATTCAATAAGCAAAACCAAATCATAAAATAAGCAAAACCAAATCATTAAATAAAGTATAGTATTCAAATTAGCATGCATTCAATAATTATAAGCAAAAGTACATCATCTCTTGGTGTCCGTACATCATCGAATATTATCACTAATACAACTAGAACTGTAGCGCCCGACGGGTATCGACGCGGGCGGTGGACACCCAAAGATAAGGAACCATCCCAGGATCATAGCTCCAGTGAGATCCCTGAAGAACCTGCCAGGTATTGTCGAACCTCCCCTCCAATGCAACCATGTAGCGACGGACATGCTCGTCCTCCTCTCTGACACGGTGACGTACCACCTCCGCGGTGTCCGGATGCCTCACCACCGTCACTAGCCCACGCGACCGCCACCAAACAAGGATTGGGTCAACAACAGGCTGCCTCCTCACCAACCTACGTCCCCCGGAAGGTAGCACCTCCCAATACCAACCCGGCGGAGCCCAGTCCCGAACATGGCCCTGATCAAGCAGGCCTCCACCGCCGATTCGACGAAGACGAGGATGCGGGATAGGCATCCCCGACGTCGACGCGGGAACTACTTCTATATATAGTTAAATAAAAGTAGTCTTATTAATTAAATCAACTATCTAGTTCAACTACTAAACACTTACTATAAATAAATAAGTAGTACTTACTAAAAACAAACTACTTCATTATATAGTAAAATAAATTAGTTTATTAAATCAACTAGCCAGTTCAACTATATATAAACTACTTCTTATTTTTTTCCTTTTTCTAAATACTATGAACAAAAAAATCATTAAAATTCTATGAACAAAATTAATTACACAATATAAATATCACCAAAAAAAATCTATTAACAATAATATCACCAAACAAGCATATTCAATAATAATATCACCAAAAAATCTATTAACAGAAAAAAATCTAACATAATATAAAGAAATTAATTACTACACAT
>NC_041391.1:429093-432217 GCF_002162155.2 Triticum dicoccoides | reverse complement strand
GACGGGGACTGCGGGCTCGGGGCGGCGCGGGGCGGGCTCGGCGGCGACGGCGACGAGGAGCAGAGGCTCGGGGCGAGAAAGAGATGGGATTTGGCGAAAACTGCTATGTCCAATATATATAGCAAGAGCATTTGTCCCGGTTGGTGGCTGGAACCGGGACTAATGCCACCTTTAGTCCCGGTTGGAGCCACCAACCGGGACCAAAGGCCTCTTTTCAGCAGCCCAAAGGGCGGGAAACGAAGACCTTTGGTCCCGGTTGGAGGCTCCAACCGGGACTAAAGGGTGGGCATTGGTCCCGGTTGGAGCGACCAACCGGGACCAAAGAACAGCATTGGTACCGGTTGGTGCCATGAACCGGTACCAATGGACCTGTGTAACTACTTTTTTATTTTCTGCAGCTATTTTTCTGTTGATTCTTCCTGCAGCTGTTTTTTAGTTCCACCTTGCCAAGCGAGAGGCACTCGCAGCTGTTTATAAGCCCTGAGTGCAGATACGATGACGAAGAGGCTCAATGCTCCTGCACGTTGGTTAGCTTCAAGCCTTGCGGAATACGGTAGACTGCACAGAGCTATGTGCAGTGCAGTTGACACTATTCCAAAAGGCTTGAAGCAAATTAATGAGCATTGCGGCTATTTTTTATTTTTAATGACTTATTACAACTCAGAAATAAAAAGAAAAAAATAAATGTAGCAGAAAAGAAAAAAAATATAAAAAACCACTCAGAAATAAATAGAAGAAAAAATATAACAGAAAATAAAAAAATATATAGAAAACTACTCAGAAATGAATAGAAGCAAAAAATAGTTGTGATTAACTGTACTAAAAAAAGGAGCATATATGCTTATTTTTAATGGCTTATTACAACTCAGAAATAAAAAGAAAAAAATAAATAGAGCAGAAAAAGAAAAAAAAACTATATAAAAAACTAATCAGAAATGAATAGAAGCAAAAAATAGTTGTGATTAACTCTACTAAAAAAGGAGCATATATGCTTATTTTTAATGGCTTATTACAACTCAGAAATAAAAAGAAAAAAATAAATATAGCAGAAAAAGAAAAAAAACTACTCAGAAATGAGCAGAGATGCGCTTATAGAGGAAATTCAACTTAAATTCATAACGAATTTCAAGAGAAATCCGTATGAATTTATGCTAAATTACCTATATAAGCGAATCTATTTTCATTTTCGGAGGAGCTCAATAAGGTAGAGAGGGAGGGGCTTATAAACCGGTCCGGTTCCCCTTCGGTTGGCGAGGTGGGACTAAACTCTGGTCGCAACGGGTACCAACCATTTAGTCCCGGTTGATGGCTCGAACCGGGACTAATGGGCAGCCCATTGGTCCCGGTTCAAGCCACCAACCGGGACCAATGGTGTTGGGCCAGGAGCGAGGCCCATTGGTCCCGGTTCGTCCCACCAACCGGGACCAATAGTTTCAGACGAACCGGGACCAATGGGCCACGTGGCCCGGCCGACTCCCGGGGCTCATGAACCGGGTCCGATGCCCCCATCGATCCCGGTTCTGGATTGAACCGGGACTAATGGGCTGGAGCGGCCTGGACCATTGGCCCATTTTCTACTAGTGGACTAATGTGGGTGTCGGGGACACTCGTTCATTTCAGTCGTGTGAGCTTTGTCTTTTATTTCACGTACATGGTGAAAACTCTTTTTCGGCTTGAATTTTTTGTACATGCATCTTTTCACAACTACATTACTTCAATATTTTGTATGTGTGGGTTTAATCCATGATGGTACGTGGTGTTTATTAATAATGCAGTGCCCTTCGATAGATCCGACCATTAAATTTAATATTTTGTATGTGTGGGTTTATTTCTTCATGTTACGTGGGGTTTATTAATAATACATAGCCCCTCGATAGATCTGACCATTAAATCTGAAATATAGTTGTTACATCGATCTTGATAATGTTAACGAACGTGTTGCGTGCCAACGTAAAATAGGGCCAGCGAACTCGCAAGCCATGACCCGGTGAAAACACTCGAAAGTGACGTGGTAAGCAACTAATTATAACAATTAGTTATTTCAATGTAGATGGTCCGATAACATCACTATCCTACTACTGATCTATACTCCACGCCCAAAGCATTAATTTTCACGTGTTCTTTTGAATTAAAATGCGATAGTACGTTATTGTTGGTACCTACTTCCACTTGCAGGTTTTAATAAGGAGACATATAGCTGTACGTAGGAGTATTTGACATGGCAACAATTTGAGTGATAGAAAAGTCCAACAACGTGACTATTTGAGTGGACCCTACCTTACAGTCATCACCGAAATCTTATTTTTAATAGAGATATAGGTGGCTTTGCATATATACATGTTTACATTCTCTTATTTAATAGAGATATAGGACGCACCTTAACCAGACGCTAGATTTGTTCGCACTCATATTCGCATGTATTCTATATTCTAAAACAATATAGTTGAGCGGGAACAAATCTCTGGTTAGGAAAGTGGTATCTACAACCCATCAATTTTTAAGTCGTACACCTTGCATTGTTACTTGCATTTTCCTGGATTTATTTCAGGCCTGCTGGCGATGTGCATTCAGTGGGAGAAGTCATTCTTGTAGACAACGAAGGCGTATGTGGTGACCTCGTCCATCTTTATATGCCGACTAAGTAACTTGGAAGTGCTCATAGGAAGAGGGTGTCCATATGTATTTTCATATGGATGAGTGTATGCTCGTGTGTATGTGAGGGGCCTTGTATTTTTTAGAAGTATTTGCCACTTCAAGATGAACTGCGGGTTAATTAATAGAAATGACAGCTTTTTTTTGGAAAAATATGAAAAAGATTTGTTTTGGTCACTTAAGTCTGGATTTTGGGTTGATTTCATAAAAACACAAGTGGTTTCTGGAAAAAAGGTAAAAGGATTCGTTTATGCCACTGAAGTACGCAGTACCGGCTGATTACAAGAAACCACAGGGAGTTTTCTGTAAGAAGAGTTACGGACGAGCAGAAACACTAATGACTTTATTTGTAGGTATAGATGATGTACATCCTT
The DNA here is from genome assembly GCF_002162155.2 of Triticum dicoccoides. NCBI lineage: Eukaryota > Viridiplantae > Streptophyta > Magnoliopsida > Poales > Poaceae > Triticum > Triticum dicoccoides. The sequence continues at coordinate 429,191 of NC_041391.1, read as the reverse complement.
ATAATAAATCTTGAACATTAAATTTGAAATCTAATGGTTATAGTGATCTTGAAGATGGGGATTAACATAGTTCTATGTGTATATTTTGTTTTGCAAGA
>NC_041391.1:427506-428779 GCF_002162155.2 Triticum dicoccoides | reverse complement strand
GTTTTATCTTTTTTTTCACGTACATGGTGGAAACAATTTTTCGACAGTTATTTTTTAACATGCATCGTTTTGGAACTACATTAGTTTAATATTTTGTACGTGTGGGTTTATTCCCTCATGCTATGTGGTGTTTATTACTAATGCATAGCCCTTCAACAGATGCTACCATTAAATGTGAAATATAGTTATTACAGCGATCTTGATGATGTCGGCGAACGCGCGGCGTGCCGATGCAAAACAGGGACATTGAACTAACAAGTCATGACCCGGTGAAAACACTCGATGGTGACATGGTCATCAACTAATTATAACGATTAGTTTTTCAATGTAGATGGTCAGATAACATCGCTATCGTACTATTGATCTATACTCCACGCCCAAAGCATTAATTTTCACGTGGTGCGATAGTAGTTTATTGTTGGTACCTACTTCCACTTGCAGGTGTTAACAAGGACACATATGGCTGTACGTAGGAGTATTTGACATGGCAACAATAAGAGTGATAGAAAAGTCTAACAACATGAGTGTTTGACTGGACCCTACCTTACAGTCATCACAGAAATCTTATTTTTAATACAGATATGTGGCTTTGCATATATACATGTTTACATTCTCTTATTTTAAATCGATTATAAATTTTTTATACTAAATTTAAAATGTCAAATCTTATAGTTAGCACCTGCCTTAACTAAACGCTAGATTTGTTCGCACTTATATTCTCATGTAGTCTATACTCTAAAACAATATAGATGATTGTGAAGGCATATGTGGTTACCTCATCAATCTTGGTATGCCGGCTTAGCCTCTCGGAAGTGCCAATACGAAGAGGGCGTCTGTATGTATTTTCATCTGGATGAGTGTATGCTCGTGTGTGTGTGAGCGACCTTGTGTGTGTTTTTAAAGCATTTGTCACTTGAAGATGAACTGCGGGTTAACTAATAGAAACTACAATTTTGGGGGAAATACGAAAAAGATTTGTTTTGGTCACTTAAGTCTGGACTGCCGGTTTATTTCATAAAAACACAAGGGATTTCTGGAAAAATAGAAAAAGGATTCGTTTATGTCACTCAAGTACGGACTACCTTGATTACAGGAAAACACAGAGGGTTTTCTGTAAGAAGAGTTACGGACGAGCAGAAACACTAATGACTTTATTTGTAGGTATAGATGATGTACATCCTACTAATAAATCTTGAACATTAAATTTGAAATCTAATGGTTATGGTTATCTTGATGATGGGATTAACATAGTTGTATGTGTATTTTTTTGCAA
>NC_041391.1:400125-427251 GCF_002162155.2 Triticum dicoccoides | reverse complement strand
AATGTGGGTTTTGGGGATACTTGTTCATTTCAGCCGTGTGAGTTTTATCTTTTATTTCACGTACATGGTGAAAACTCTTTTTCGACTTGAATTTTTCGTACATGCATCTTTTTAGAACTATATTAGTTTAATATTTGTATGTGTGGGTTTATTCCCTCATGGTACATGGTGTTTATTTATAATGCATAGCCCCTCAATAGATTCGACCATTATATTTGAAATATAGTTGTTACAACGATCTTTATGATGTCGACCAATGTGCTGCGTGCCGACGCAAAATCGGGCCAGCGAAGTCACAGGCCATGACTTGGTGAAAACACTCGACGGTAAAATGGTCAGCAACAAATTATAAAGATTAGTTTTTTCAATGTTGATGGTCCGATAACATCGATATCCTACTACTTATCTATACTGCACGCCCAAAGCATTAATTTTCACGTGCTCTCTTGAATTAAACTGTGATAGTACGTTAGTGTTGGTACCTACTTCCACTTGCAGGTCTTAACAAGGACACATATGGCTGTACATAGGAGTATTTGACATGGCAACAATCAGAGTGATAGAAAAATATAACAACGTGACTGTTTGAGTGGACCCTACATTACAGTCATCACCGAAATCTTATTTTTAATCGAGATATGTGGCTTTGCATATATACATGTTTACATTCTGTTCTTTTAAATCGATTATAAATTTTGTACAGTAATTTTAAATCTCAAATACTATAGTTAGGACGCGCCTTAACCAAACGCTAGGTTTGTTCACACTTATATTCGCATGTAGTCTATATTCTAAAACAATATAGATGACTGGGAGGTTAGGAAGTGGTATCTCCAGCACATCAAATTTTACGTCGTACACTTTGCGTTGTAGCTCGCATTTTCCAAGATTTATTTCAGGCCTGCTGGCAATGTGCATTCAGTGGGAGAAGACGTTCTCATAGACATCGAAAGTGTATGTGGTGACCTCGTCAATCTTGATATGCCGGCTTAGACTCTCGAAGTGCTCATAGGAAGAGGGTTTCCGTATGTATTTTCATAAGGACGAGTGTATGCTCGCGTGTATGTGAGTGGACTTGTGTTTTTAAAAGCATTCGTCACTTGAAGATGAACTACGGGTTAATTAATAGAAACGACAAATTTTTTTTGGAAAAATACGAAAAAGATTTGTTTTGGTCACTTAAGTCTAGACTGCGGGTTGATTTCATAAAAACACAAGGGGTTTCTGAAAAAAATTAGAAAAGGATTCGTTTATGTCACTGAAGTACGGACTACCGGTTGATTACAGGGGTTTTCTGTAAGAAGAGTTACGGACGAGCAGAAACACTAATGACTTGATTTGTAGGTATAGATGATGTACATCCTTCTAATAAATCTTGAACATTTAATTTGAAATCTAATTGTTATAGTGATCTTCATGATGGGGATTAACATAGTTGTATGCGTATTTTTTTGCACGAAGAATGCACGTATTTGTGTGTGTGTGTGTGTGGAGGGGGGGGGGATTAACGTGGGTGTTGGGGACACTTGTTCACTTCAGTCGTGTGAGTTTTATTTTTTATTTCACGTATATGGTGAAAACTCTTTTTTGACTTGAATTTTTTGTAGATGCATCTTTTTAGAACTACATTAGTCTAATATTTTGTATGTGTGGGTTTATTTCCTCATGGTATGTCGTGTTTATTAATAATACATAGTCTTTCAATAGATCCGACCATTAAATTTGAAGTATAGTTATTACGACGATCTTGATGATGTAAACGAACGTGCTGCGTCCCGACGCAAAATAGGGCCAGCGAACTCACAAGCCATGACCCGGTGAAAACATTCGACGGTAAACTAGTCAGCAACTAAATATAACGATTAGTTTTTTCAATGTTGATGGTCCGATAACATCACTATCCTACTGATCTATACTCCACGCCCAAAGCATTAATTTTCACGTGCTCTCTTGAATTAAACTGCGATAGTACATTATTGTTGGTACGTACTTCCACTTGCGGGTCTTAACAAGGACACATATAGCTGTACGTAGGAGTATTTGACATGGCAACAATTAGGGTGATAGAAAAGTCTAACAACGTGACTGTTTGAGTGGACCCTACCTTACAGTCCTCACCTAAATCTTTTTTTTAATCGAGATATGTGGCTTTGCATGTATACATGCTTACATTATCTTATTCAAAATTGATTATAAATTTTGTATAAAAAATTTAAAATCTCAAATATTATATTTAGGATGCAATTTAGCCAAACGCTAGATTTGTTCGCACTTATATTTGTATGTAGTCTATATTCTAAAACAATATAGATGACTGGGTACTGGTTAGGAAAGTGGTATCTCCAGCCAATCAAATGTTAAGTCGTACACTTTGCATTGTTGCTCGCATTTTCCAGGATTTATTTCAGGCCTGTTGGTGATGTCCCTTCAGTGGGAGAAGACGTTCTCGTAGGCAACAAAGGCGTATGTCGTGACCTCGTCAAACATGATATGCCGGCTTAGTCTCTCGGATGTGCTCATAGGAAGAGGGTTTCCATATGTATTTTCATAGGGATGAGTGTATGCTCGCGTGTATGTGAGTGGACTTGTGTTTTTAAAGCATTCGTCACTTGAAGATGAACTACGGTTTAAATAATAGAAACGACAATTTTCTTGGGAAAATACGAAAAAGATTTGTTTTGGTCACTTAAGTCTGGACTGCAGGTTGATTTCATAAAAAGACAAGGGGTTTCTGGAAAAAAATAGAAAAGGATTCGTACATGTCACTGATGTATGTACTATCGGTTGATTACAGGAAAACACAGGGGGTTTTCTGTAAGAAGATTTACATCCAAGTAGAAAACTAATGACTTTATTTGTAGGTATAGATGATGTACATCCTTCTAATAAATCTTGAACATTAAATTTGAAATCTAAAGGTTATAGTGATCTTGATGATGGGTATTAAGATAGTTTTATGTGTATTTTTTTGTTTTGCAAGAAGAATACACGTAGTTTTTGTGTGGGAGGGACCACGTGGGTGTTGGGGACACTTGTTCATTTCAGCCGTGTCAGTTTTATCTTTTATTTCGCGTACATGGTGAAAACTCTTTTTCAACTTGAATTTTTTGAATACATGCATCTTTTTAGAACTACATTAGTTTAATATTTTGTATGTGTGGGTTTATTCTCTCATGGTACATGGTGTTTATTAATAATGCATATCTATCGTGGAATTAACATGTCAGATGTCCTAACAAGAGGACTTAGTCGTGGAGCCATCGCAACGAGATTAGCAAAAAGGGGTTAAACCAGACAAAGGACACAGGGAGTTTATACTGGTTCGGCCCCTTGCGGTGAAGGTAAAAGCCTACGATCCAGTTGTGGTGGAATTGATGGGGTCTCGATGAGTAGGGAGCGAATCCTCTTTACCTATCTCTCGAGTTGTTGTTTCTTGTCCCTGAACCGCCGTCGGGTCGTCCCTTTATATACACAGGTTGACGCCCGGCGGTTTATAGAACACCGAGGCCGGCTCATACACGTGTCCGGCTCGGTTTCTACCTTTCCTAACTTACAACACAAGTTTACATATCTCATACCGTTTTACGTTTATGGGCTCTAAACCGCCTTTGGGCCCTGGGCCTCTAAGCTTCAATGGTAGAGCGCCATACTCTTTGTCTTCATGGGCTCCAATACAGATGAGCGTAAACCGGCCCCTTATGGGTGGTTTACACTCAGTAGTTATATTCCCAACATTAGCCCCAGATTGATTTGAACTTGTTCATGTCAATCTTCAACACTTAGAAAAAATCCTTGAACATAATCCTATGATCCTTGTAAACCGCCATGACGTCTCCTCCATATCAGCTTGGTAAACCGCCATGACATCATCTTCTAAAATTGTAGCAAATCGTCATGACGTCATCTCCGTATAAAACCTGTAAATACTTCTTTTATTAATTAATTCCCGAAGACCGAGGTGACAGTTGTATCACATATTTGATTTTTGGCTCCTCGATTCTTGCGCCTGTCATTTATCCCTTTGCCCTCATAAATAAGACCGAGGTTCCTTTACATTCTCCCCCTTGCCTCTTCATCTCTTCTTCTTCCTCGCGACCCCGAAGAGCCCGAGCTCCGCCGCCGCCGTCGTCCTTCGAGCACTGCATCAACAAGGCCGCTGCATCATCCTGTTCTTGATCAGATAGACTGCGACGCCCCTCCGCTGCCCCGCAGCATCAGTAAGTACTCCTCTTTCCAAATATTATATCTGCATTAGGGTTATGTTGTTTGTCGGTGTTCTTCATCGTTCATCCTTTTTCTCTCCTAGATCTCATAAATAGATCTGAAACTGATGACCAAAACTACATTCATCAACTCTCAAGAATGTTTATGCCTCATACTTTCTATGTGGGAAGTTATCACTATCCATAAGATCAATATGAACTCTTTTATTCTTTTCTACTTTCTCAAGATCATAGCAACAAAGCAAAGCCCTTGACTCAACACTAATCTTTATTATAGATAACTCACGGACTCGATTACAACAAGAGATCACAAAGGAAAACTCAAAACTACTTGATATCAAAACTTCAATCTACTTGATCAAGATACTACTAAAAGGATCGAACTAAATAAAGCGGAAAAGATAGGAGTGTGATGGTGATACGATACCGGGGCACCTCCCCCAAGCTTGGCAGTTGCCAAGAGGAGTGCCCATACCCATGTGATTATTTGTCCTTCTTCACGGTTGGTATTATGATCTTCTTGACGATGATGCCCTTGAGGATACGGTTCTCTTCCTCGAGCTTATTGACTTGTTGTTTGAGGTCCATAATTTCTTTACGGAGCTTGCCCGTAACGGCCAAAGCTCCTTTTACCCAAGGATGCTACATAGCTTCTGGAGAACAAGTGAAACTCTTTTTCATATTTTCATAAGAAAGAAATCTAGAGTTGGAAGGAGTGACCGAAGTAGGGACAGCCAGGCTAGGTAGTTCCCCCATAGTGAATTATGCTCGGAGACGAGAGGTAACTTCTTGATCCTCCTCCATGGCATCTATTATTTTCAAATCAGCCTCCATATCATCCTCCGTTGATGGTCCAAAGTGATAGGCATCGCTATTTGCTCCTGGACCTGGCGTTGGGTGAGACACCCGACTCTGCCCAACTGACTCCTGAGAAGACATCTTGCTTTATTCTGCAACCGGAACAGCTCGAAATGAAAACAGAGGATATTTACGTGATACGGTGGTCAAAACCTTCAGGAGTATATATAATGAATTTTTACCGACTAAAATACGTAATGTGCAAGAAAACGGGGTTCGGGAGGCACACGACGTGCCCACGAGACAGGGGGCACTCCCTACAGGGGGTGCATGCCCTCCACTCTCGTGGGGACCCCGTGTCCCTTTCGGACTACTTCTTTCTTCCTAAAATTCTCAAATATTCCAAAACTTATAAAAAATGCCATTGGAGTTGTTTTGGGGTCGGTTTACTTACCGTACCACATACCTATTCCTTCTCGGAGTCTGGAACGTTCAGGAAAGTGTCCCTTATGTATTCCTCAGGAGTTACGGTTTCAATAATATTAGTTTCAACATTGATAGGATTACCTGAAATATAATGTTTAATTCTTTGACCGTTTACCACCCTCGGATTTCTGCCTTCGAAGTTGTTGGTTTTTATAGCACCAGAACGATAGACCTCCTCGATAACGTAAGGTCCTTCCCATTTTGAGAGAAGTTTTCCTGCAAAAAATCTTAAAAGGGAGTTGAATAATAATACATAATCTCCTACATTAAACTCACGCTTTTGTATCATCTTATCATGCCAGCGCTTGACTTTTTCCTTGAAAAGCTTGGCATTCTCATACGCTTGGGTTCTCCATTCATCAAGTGAGCTAATATCAAACAACCTCTTCTCACCGGCAAGTTTGAAGTCATAATTGAGCTCTTTGATAGCCCAATATGCCTTATTTTCAAGTTCAAGAGGTAAATGACATGCTTTTCCATAAACCATCTTATATGGAGACATACCCATAGGATTTTTGTATGCAGTTCTATAGGCCCATAATGCATCATCAAGTTTTTTGGACCAATTCTTTCTAGATCTATTCACAGTCTTTTCCAAAATTAATTTCAGCTCTCTATTGCTCAACTCTACTTGACCACTAGACTGCGGATGATAAGGAGATGCGATTCTATGATTGACATCATATTGAGCAAGCATCGTACGGAAAGCACCATGAATAAAATGTGAACCACCATCAGTCATAAGATATCTATCACGAGCGGTTTTCCAATAAAATGTTTATTGAGAAACCGATCTTTTGATTCCAGTATGAGGAAAATCCTCCTTACTGGTAGACAAAACCTTGATACAATAAGCCAGTAGCATTTAATATATTACAGGGTCGAGCTGAGGCTGCTCAACAAATTATTACAAGCACGCCAATAATTATACATAATGGCGGATATGACACAATCGTGTGGTGGCATACTACTGACTCGAGGTAAAAGTGGTGGTGGAATAACACAATGGGGTGGATGATATGACTCCTAAACTGGCAGCTCATCGAGCTTCGAGGTGAGGCTCGACGAATTTATTTGGGTAGCGGAAGTAGATATAATACAGCGAGCAAATCCAGGGTCGCATGAGACTGACTGGGACTCCTCTAGGCGTCGGACTCGCTATCGAACTCTTCATCCATGAGATCGCCTTCGTCAACATCTGGCCAAATCAACAAGCCACGTGAGTACTTTGAAAGTACTCGCAAAATAGTTCGGACATAAGATATAACAAATGCATGCATGAATGCGTCATGAGTAATGCAAATTTAACTTAGTAAAACATGGTAAGTAAAAAGGGAGTCGGGCGGTAGTCTTCCCGAAAACCCAACAAAATAACAGAAAACCGATCGGGTGTCTGGAGCGACGCCTCGAAGGGCAAATAAATAAATAATTCATGCCGCAGTCGGGCGTCTAAGCGACACCACATAAAGGGCTTATATTGAAAAGTAAATGACATGCGTGCCACAGTCGGACGTCAGAGCGACATCGCAGAAAGGGCTTATATTGAAAGTAAATAACAATACTGCCACAGTCGGACGTCTGAGCGACATCGCAGAAAGGGCTTGTATCGAAAGTAAATAATAACAATGCCGCAGTCGGACGTCTGAGCGACATCGCAGAAAGGGCTTATATCAAAAGTAAATAATAACAATGCCGCAGTTGGACGTCTGAGCGACATCACAGAAAGGGCTTATATCAAAAGTAAATAATAACAATGCCGCAGTCGGACGTCTGAGCGACATCACAGAAAGAGGTTATATCAAAAGTAAATAATAACAATGCCGCAATCGGACGTCTGAGCGACATCGCAGAAAGGGCTTTAAATTTCATTATTCATATCTGATAAATTCACCAGGATATAATACTCGTAGGAAATATTCAGCACACAATTATAAACGGGTTAGTCCATCCACAGGAATAAACATTGACCGGATTTAACACTCATGTGGCTCACCGGAGTTTTTGTCACCAAGTCCGACACTTGACAAGACAAGTTGAACACAGTACATGGCCATGGATAAGATGATTCAAAGGAATTTTTGACTCTGCAGAGTTTGTACTAAAATGTCCACAGCCAACGGATTTCTATAGTCACGAAGGACTAGTTCCGTTTACGGTATTTCGGAAGAAACACATCTAACCAGTACACACCCATCCCACCTCACGATGCCAGGAATCACCCTAGACAGCGTTCAAGAAAAACTTTGAGACGGGGAGATCACAATCTTGAATAGCATGGGATCAAATTTATATACGCGCGCTCTAAGGGGTGCCCCCCTCTCGGTCCCAACTGGAAACACCCATGCCCCCTGACCGGATGACTGGCTTTAATCCAGGGCCATGGAACCCTCATCACGGCCTCTCGATTTGGTGTGTACCAGGAAAGCGGTTTGCAACTTACTAAGCCATATCCCTTACGGAAAACATGTGGTAGTACAGGAAGGGAAATGTGTGGTAGTACAGGAAGGGAAATGGATGGAAGCCAGACCGATTCACGTTGACACTGGAGTCAAATAGTCTGGCATAAGACTGGCATGCTACAACACTGCCATCTTACCCATTCTCATGCCAACTCATGGCCATGCAAACTCATATCCAACAACTTATGGATTTCCGAAACTCACTTGCCTGAACTTTGCATGTAATATAACTATCATCGATATGCTCATAAACATGCCATGGAACTACTTAATGCAAACATGAAAACACTCATCATATCAAATGTTCAAACGTGCTTGCCTGGTTCGGAGTAGTCGAAGCCTAGCTCGGTGAAGTTCGCGGTTCCGTCACCTCCTTCGGTATCTACGGTATACCAAAATACACGCACTATCGTAAATACTATGAGGTGCACAATAGTATTCCAAATATTTTTCAAATAAATCTGATAAAAAAACTAGACAAAATTTTAGAGAGGACAGACAAAGAATCAATCAAAAATCCTTCTCTGTTTAAAAGATATAAGGGTTTTAATCCAGGGACCTCTCTGTAATGAAATAGAAACTTCTCAGGGGGCTGAACAGAAAAGCCCAGAAAAACGTTTCAGACTGAAAGTGTATTTGCCCAAATACGTTTTCAGAAATCGGTTCAAAAAAAAGAACAGAGAGGCTGACGGGCGGGTCCCACCCGTCAGGTTTGAAAATTCAAACGGGTGGACAGAGCTCGTCGGCGGCCGAGAGCTGCGGTGGTCGCCGGCGGCGATACACGGCGAGGCAGGGGGATCGGGTCGTACCTCCGAGGTCAGCATGTCCTTCCGCGTCGATGGGTGGTGGTGGTGGTCGCCGGCGGGCACCACGTCGACGACGGCCCTTGCTCTGGCGGACGGCGGCTCGGGTGGAGTTGGATCTCGCCGGGGAGTGCTGCGGAGGTCAAATTGAAGCTGGGGTTAGACCTCTGTTTGCTCGAGGAAATTTCTGACGAGATTTGGGCATCAGGGACGGCCTCACCGGAGTGAAACGAGATGGTGTTCGAGGCGGAACGCGGCGGCCGGAGTTGGGGGAGGAGACCTCGTCGAGGTCCTCCTAGTGGCCTGGCGGGGTGTTGGTGAGGTGCAGTGGTGGTGTGTGCTCGAGAGCGAGCTCGAGGCCTCTTTTTATAGGCGATCGGAGGCGGTGGCCGTGAAAGGAGTTCTCCGGCGATGGTTATGGCGGCGTAGAGCTTCGTCGGGGAAGTTTAGGGAGTTGGGCGTCAACGTGGAGTTCCACTGGTTCCGTTTAGGCGCTAAACAAGTTCATATTAAGTGCTTTGGGTGGATTCGACGGAACGGGGCGGCGCGGGCCCGTCGGCAGCAGAGGGCGCGCCCTGTGCTTGCCGGGCCACGGCGACGGTGCAGCGGGGTGCGCTCGCGTGCATGAGGCCACGCGGAGGGCAAGGGAGCGATGGGCGGCGCCGGACGGCGTAGCGAGCTGGCACGGGCTCTCGCTGGCCGCCACGGGTGGCTCTGCCACCGTAGAAGCTGCCGGCGTCGGCGATGCTTGCCGCCACCGACACCTGCACCCGTCCAAGAGGGCGTGCGGTGCTCTTGCCAGGGAGGAGAGGCCGTGCGCAACGCGCCAGGGCGGACTGTTGATCGGTGACAACACTCTGATGAAAAACGACACTGAATGTCCCTGAAACTCTGAACTTTCTGAAAGTGCACAGTAACAGTGTCGGCCAAGTGTTCGACGAAATGATTTTGGTATGTGGGAAATTTTCCTTGAGCTGATTTTTGGTGGGGTAGCCTCTCATTGCATCTGGGGGCTGCCTGAATTTTGTTAGAATTTTTGGAGAAGGGAAGATATGAATTTCACCAAATTTGACAAATCTGGTCCAAACTTGCAGAGGCTGAAACTTGAAAATTTTGAAAAGAAGAAGAGTGGATCTTGATGGTTCTAGGTTGTGGGTGCTATGGACTATCCATAGGAGTTGTTTTGGGATCAAAACTCAAAGGCAATTAGGTACTTGCTTTGTAAATCACCTAGGCTTAAAATAAATGACATATTTGATTTGGGGAATAAAACAAAAGAAATAAAATCCACAAATGGTTTGGACTTGTTGGAACAGAACGTTTGGATTGCCCCAAAGTGGAAGGAGGGTTTTGGGAAGGTCTACCCCAAGAGGCAAGGTAAAACCAAGGGTGGTTTCAAAATGAAATATGCCCCAAAACTAATAGGGTTTCTTTTAAAAAGAAAAAACAATTTCCAAGAAAATATATTTGAGGAGAGAACAATCAGAAGGAAGGTTCTTAATAACCAAACACCAGGGTTCAAGAAGATGCAAAAGTGAAATCTTTGCCAAGGAAAAAGTTTTGAGAGGGAAGTCTTTGGAAGAATTTAAATGACCTTCTTCAAATCCAACAAGGTCTTTGTTGAAAACCAAATGAAAATTTTTGCAGTGTCACAACACCTACACCCTTAGGAAAAATCTTGTCCCCGAGATTTCAGCTGATTCTCAAATAAGTGTGGGTGCTCTGTCCGAAGAAAATCCTCTCTTTCCCAAGTTGCTTCACTCTCGGTGTGATTGCTCCACTGAACTTTGAAAACTTGATGGTTTTCTGTCGGGTCCTCCTTTCAGACTCCTCCAATATTTTTATTGGATGCTCCCGATAGGTGAGGTCTGGCTGTACGTCAATGTTTTCATGGGATACCTGTTTCTCTGGGTTGCTTACACACTTCCTCAACTGCGAGACGTGCAACACGTCATGGACATCGGATAATTCTTCGGGTAAGTCTAGCTGGTAGGCTACCGTGCCTCTTCGTGCCACTATACAGAATGGTCCGATGAATCTTGGTGCTAGCTTCCCCTTAATCTTAAATCATTGCAGGCCCCTCATAGGAGATACTCATAGGTACACAAACTCACCGGGTTCGAAACTGACTCCACGATGTTTCTGATCGTAATAACTCTTCTGTCGGCTTTGAGCTGTCTTGAGTCGGTCCCTGATTAGCTTGACCTTTTCCTCGGCTTCCTTGAGCATGTCTGGGCCGAAGATACGGCTGTCCCCGGTCTCTAACCAATTTAGCGGTGTACGACATCTCCGCCCGTACAGGACTTCAAATGGTGCCATTTCCAGGCTGGCCTAGTAACTGTTGTTTTATGTGAACTCAGCGTATGGCAAGCTTTCTTCCCAACTAGTTCCATAGGTGAGGACACATGCTCTCAGCATGTCTTCTAGAATTTGGTTTACGCATTCAGTTTCTCCATCAGTCTGGGGGTGGTATGCTGTACTGAAAGTTAGTTGGGTCCCCAGAGCCTGTTGCAGGTGATCCCAAAATCGGGAGACGAATTGAGTGCCTCTGTCCGATATTATAGTGTTTGGAACTCCATGTAACCAGACGATACGGGAAAGATAAAGCCTGGCAAGCTTCTGAGTGGTGTGGGTTGTCTTCACGGGGATGAAGTGTGCCACCTTAGTCAATCAATCTGTGATGACCCATATGGCATCATTCCCGTGCCGTGACCGAGGTAGCCCAACAATAAAATCCATTCCAATCTTGTCCCATTTCCACTCGGGTATCTTATTCGGTTGTAATAGTACGGCCGGTTTCTGGTGCTCGGTCGTGATGCGTTGAGATGAGTCACAACAAGCAATGAACGTGGCTATGTCCCTTTTTATACCGTCCCACCAAAATGTTTCCTGAAGATCCTTGTACATTTTCGTTCCTCCAGGATGTATTGAATACGGAGCGGTGTGGCCTTCAGCTAAGATTTGCTGTTTAAGGTCATTGATATTTGGTAAGCAAAGTTTATCTCCGTTCCACAATATTCCCTGCTCGTCGATAACAAATTCTGAGGTCTTGCCCAAACTCACCTTCCGTTTTATGCCTTCAATGCTGGGGTGTCCATGCTGAGCCTCTTTAACCTTTTCAATCAGGGTAGGCTGTATTTCTAAATTCGATACACTGCCTTCGATGACCACCATAAAGTTGAGTTTAGTAAACTCCTGCCAAAATTCAGATCTCAAGTTTGGTAGGCTGTCGTTGTTCGGACTGGTGTTCCGACTTAGAGCATCTGCCACTACATTTGCTTTTCCTGGATGGTAGTGGATCCCAACATCATAATCCTTCACTAATTCCAACCAGCGTCGTTGCCGTAAATTCAGTTCTTGTTGAGTGAAAATATACTTGAGGCTTTTATGGTCCGTGTATATTTCACAACGATTTCCAATTAAAAAGTGTCTCCATTCCTTGAGTGCATGAATAACTGCTGCTAACTCCAGGTCATGAGTAGGATAATTTTCCTCATGCTTCCGAAGTTGTCTGGAAACATACACGACTACCTTGCCTTCTTGCATCAATACGCATCCGAGGCCCTTCCGGGATGCGTCACAATACACCTCAAAATTCTTGTGTATGTCTGGCACAATTAATACTGGTGCTGTCGTCAATTTCCTTTTTAGTTCTTGGAAACTTTTCTCGCAAGATTCCGTCCATTCAAACTTCTTGTCTTTCTTGAGTAACTGCATCATTGGCTTGGCTATAGTGGAGAATCCTTCAATAAATCTTCGGTAGTATCCTGCCATTCCCAAGAAACTTCGTATGTCCGTTACGCTAGCTGGTGGTTTCCAGCCAAGTACGGCACTGACTTTTTCCCGGTCTACGGCAATACCTTCTTGGGTCAGTACGTGGCCCAGAAAACCTACCTGTCTTAGCCAAAATTCAAACTTGCTGAATTTGGCGTACAATTGATGTTTCCTGAGTTCTCCTAGTACAATTCTGAGATGTTCAGCGTGCTCTTCTGGTGTCTTGGAGTATATCAGAATATCGTCGATGAATACCACAACAAACTTGTCCATAAACTTCATAAATACTTTGTTCATGAGGTGAACAAAATATGCGGGGGCGTTCGTCGGTCCAAATGGCATTACTGTGAACTCATACAGTCCGTATCTGGAGGTAAAGGCTGTCTTGGGGATATCTTCTGTCCGTACTTTTAACTGATGGTATCCCGACCTTAAGTCAATTTTTGAGAATACCTTGGCCTGAGCGAGCTGATCAGATAAATCATTTATCCGTGGCATTGGGTATTTGTTCTTGATTGTGACCATGTTAAGTGCTCGATAGTCTATACACAATCTCAGCGTTCCAGCCTTCTTTTTGGCAAATAAAATTGGTGAACCCCAAGGTGAGGAGCTGGCTCGAATATATCCTTTGTCCAGTAATTCTTTTATTTGCTTCTTCAATTCTACCAACTCGGATGGTGACATTCTGTATGGTTTCTTGTATATGGGGGCGGTTCCGGGTGCTCGCTCAATGCTGAATTCTATCTCTCGGTCTGGTGGCATGCCTGGTAGTTCTTCGAGAAATACGTCTGGAAATTCACACACTACTAGAACCTTGCTTAATTCAGAAACGTCCACTTTGTTCAATCTCGGTTGCCAAGATATTTTTCTCTCTTTGGTTGAAACCTTTATTGTCTTCCCGTGGTGGTGGGTGAGAATTACGGTCCTGTTGAAGCAGTCAATAAAACCTTTGTTGGTGGTTAACCAATCCATCCCTAAGATGACATCCAGTCCTTTATTTTCCAATACAATAAGGTTGGCGTGAAACTTCAATCCTTCAAACTCAATGATCACACCTTGGCATTAACTCTGGGTAACTTGCTTAATCCCAGGGGACTTGATGATCATGGAATTTTCCAAGGGAAGCATCGAAAAATTATTTTGCAAAGCAAAACTCTTTGAAATGAATGAGTGAGAAGCTCCAGAATCAAACAAAACCATGGCAGGTATTATTTTGACAGGGAACGTACCGAGTACGATATCTGGGGCATTCTGTGCTTCCTCTTTAGTCACGTGGTTCAGATGACCCTTCCTGTGGTTGTTATTGGGGTTGAAATTGTTTCGCTTGGGCGCTGAATTATTGCCACCGTTGTTCGGCTTTGGGGTCGACTTCCTTGGCTTGGGACACTGCTTGGCATAGTGCCCTTCCTCCCCACAAGCGTAGCAAGTAACGCCTGGGCGATAGGTGAACTCCTTGTCCCTTGCATGGAAGTTCTTGATTGGGCGTGAGACGTTTGTCGTGGGTTTGTGTGTCCCACCTTTCTGAAAATCCGTCTTGCTTCGGTGGTTGCGAGCAAGAGTAGTCTGGTCCCTTTTTCGCTTGCAAAAATCCTCCAAGCTGCGTCTCTATTTTCCAAGGTAATGGCCTTATCCACTAGCGTCTTGAAATCTGGAAAAGTGTGCACAACCAGCTGGCATTTAAGCGTGGGCGCCAGACCATCTAGGAATTTCTCCATCTTCTTGCCTTCAGTCATACGCTCTTCATTGGCGTAGCGAGACAACAGAGTAAACTGACTGTTGTATTCTGACACCGTCATGGTCCTTTGTTTAAGGTCATCAAATTCTCTCTTCTTGATCTTCATAAGACTTTTAGGAATGTGCGCCCCACGAAAACCTTCTTTGAATTCTTCCCAGGTTATATCATTTTCGTTCGGGTGCATGTGCAGGAAATTCTTCTAGCATGATGCAGCTGCTCCAGTGAGATAGTGCGGTGCATATAGTACTTTCTCAAGGTCTGAACACTGTGCAATAATTAATTTTCTTTCCATGTCTCGAAGCCAGTCCTCGGCCTCAAGAGGTTTGTCAGTATGAGAAAATGTTTGGGGACGCGTCTTCTGTAGCTCAGATAACTTGGATTGCTGCTGATACTGTCCACGGTGATTTCCCATATTGATGACTTGGTTCATCATTTCCTGATGTTGTTGCTGACTTTGCTCATAAAGGCGGCACATTTGGGGAAGTGCTGTTTCACTGTCATGGTGACTCGACTGCCCCTGTGTGAAATTGTTGCTTGGTTGTGTGCCATAATTTTTCCTCTGGCGGAGTTGGCATGGAGCGCGTCCAAGGACGAGACATTTTTCACTCTGGGGATATATTTTGTAAACTCATAAGAAAGGGAATTGAGTCACGAAAAAAATAAATCAATAAATGCATAAAGACGGGGAAATTTAAAAATGCTCCAGGATTTCTCAAGAAAACAAATCGATTGCGCACGGAGAAGGACTGTTCATTACGTATCTTACACGCAGGCGGTAATTATACAATACATCACTTAGGATATGCGTACATATTCCTGACATGTTATTTAGGCTAGTGCACTTCTCCAGTTCCTACATGATGCGCAAACAAGCTACTTCTCACAACTTATGTACATATGAACATATCGTACAAAGCGGTACATCGCATGGCGGCTAAGCGTACTCAGTCGGAGATGGTGAGGATCTCCTTTGCCCTGCCGAGGGTGAGGCGCAATGAGGCTGGGGACTCAACATCCTCGCTAATAGGCTCCAGACGTGAAGTGCTGCGCCGACTAGATGGAGCGGGCGCCATAGGTGGATCTACACGAACGGGAGTGGGCGCAAAGGGTGGTGCAGTGCGGGCTGGAGTGGGCGCAATGACTTGGTTGAACTCCTCGCTGGTAGGCAGGCGACGAGCAGTGGCGAGAGTGGTAGGTGCATAAGATGCCGAGGACGAGACGAAAGTTAGTGGCGGAGCGGTGTGCAGGAGTTCCCTCCTGTTGGCGGCACAGCCATGGACTGAGTCCATGCGGGCAGCCACGAAGTCGTCCACCAGGTTGTCAAAGGCAGCCTCCAGAGCCAGGAGGTACTCAATAAGCATCTCAAATGCCTCGTCTAGTTCTCCTCCGGGGCAAGAGAACGCGTAGTGACAGGTGTATGGCATGTGACATGGAAGGTACCGGTAACGACGAGTCTTCATCGAAGGAAGGACATCCCTGTGATGAGCTATCGCCTCACGGGGTGCCATCTGCATAGCATGCTTCTCCGTAGGCATGGCTCTTCCCTAGTACCGGAAGCGGCATAAGTCAACACGCCCTCCTTTGAATTGCACCGCAGCCTGGTGCATGGTCAGACTGTCATTGACCTTGTGCTGATAGAGTGTGAAGACTAGGCGCATAGATGGCCCCATCGCGACCTGGATGATGAAGGAGAGAAGCTTGACGAACCCATCGGGCACATTGGCGAACATCTGTGACTCGCAGTTGTTGTCAGCCATCTACAAAATTAGGCAAAAATTCTGAGTGGTCAGGTCATAAATTTATGCTGACTGTCAGAAAATGACTACATTTGCAAAAATATGAATTAGCTCTATCATGCTAATAACCGATTAGCGATCGCGCCTAGTGGCTTCCTACAGTCAGCCTGGCTCTAGTACCAAGCTTGTCACGACCGGTTTTCCAATTAAATGTTTATTGAGAAACCGATCTTTTGATTCCAGTATGAGGAAAATCCTCCTTACTGGTAGACAAAACCTTGATACAATAAGCCAGTAGCATTTAATATATTACAGGGTCGAGCTGAGGCTGCTCAAAAAATTATTACAAGCACGCCAATAATTATACATAATGGCGGATATGACACAATGGTGTGGTGGCATACTACGAGGTAAAAGTGGTGGTGGAATAACACAGTGGGGTGGATGATATGACTCCTAAACTGGCAGCTCATCGAGCGTTGAGGTGAGGCTCGATGAATTTATTTGGGTAGCGGAAGCGGATATAATATAGTGACCAAATCCAGGGTCGCACGAGACTGACTGGGACTCCTCTAGGCGTCGGACTCGCTATCGAACTCTTCATCCATGAGATCGCCTTCGTCAACATCTGGCCAAATCAACAAGCCAGGTGAGTACTTTGAAAGTACTCGCAAGACAGTTCGGACATAAGATATAACAAATGCATGCATGAATGCGTCATGAGTAATGCAAATTTAACTTAGTAAAACATGGTAAGTAAAAAGGGAGTCGGGCGGTAGTCTTCCCGAAAACCCAACAAAATAACTAAAAACCGATCGGGTGTCTGGAGCGACGCCTCGAAGGGTAAATAAATAAATAATTCATGCCGCAGTCGGGCGTCTAAGCGACACCACGTAAAGGGCTTATATTGAAAAGTAAATGACATGCGTGCCACAGTCGGACGTCGGAGCGACATCGCAGAAAGGGCTTATATTGAAAGTAAATAACAATACTGCCACAGTCGGACGTCTGAGCGACATCGCAGAAAGGGCTTGTATCGAAAGTAAATAATAACAACGCCGCAGTCGGACGTCTGAGCGACATCGCAGAAAGGGCTTATATCAAAAGTAAATAATAACAATGCCGCAGTCGGTCGTCTGAGCGACATTGCAGAAAGGGCTTATATCAAAAGTAAATAATAACAATGCCGTAGTCAGACGTCTGAGCGACATCGCAGAAAAGGCTTATATCAAAAGTAAATAATAAGAATGCCGCAGTCGCACGTCTGAGCGACATTGTAGAAAGGGCTTTAAATTTCATTATTCATATCTGATAAATTCACAAGGATATAATACTCATACGAAATATTCAGCACACAATTATAAACCGGTTAGTCCATCCACAGGAATAAACATTGTCCGGATTTAACACTCATGTGGCTCACCGGAGTTTTTGTCACCAAGTCCGACACTTGACAAGACAAGTTGAACACAGTACATGGACATCGATAAGATGATTCAAAGGAATTTTTGACTCTGCAGAGTTTGTACTAAAATGTCCACAGCCAACGGATTTCCGTAGTCACGAAGGACTAGTTCCGTTTACGGTATTTCTGAAGAAACACATGTAAATAGTACACACCCATCCCACCTCACGATGCCAGGAATCACCCTAGACAGCGTTCAAGAAAAACTTTGAGATGGGGAGATCACAATCTCGAATAGCATGGGATCAAATTTATATACGCGCGCTCTAAGGGGTGCCCCCCTCTCGGTCCCAACTGGAAACACCCATGCCCCCTGACCGGATGACTGGCTTTAATCCAGGGCCATGGAACCCTCATCAAGGCCTCTCGATTTGGTGTGTACCAGGAAAGCGGTTTGCAACTTACTAAGCCATATCCCTTACGGAAAACATGTGGTAGTACAGGAAGGGAAATGGATGGAAACCGGACCGATTCATGTTGACACTGGAGTCAAATAATCTGGCATACAACTGGCATGCTACAACACTGCCATCTTACCCATTCTCATGCCAACTCATGGCCACGCAAACTCATATCCAACAACTTATGGATTTCCGAAACTCACTTGCCTCAACTTTGCATGTAATATAACTATAATCGATATGCCCATAAACATGCCATGGAACTACTTAATGCAAACATGCCAAAACACTCATCATATCAAAAGTTCAAACGTGCTTGCCTGGTTCAGAGTAGTCGGAGCCTAGCTCGGTGAAGTTTGCGGTTCCGTCACCTCCTTCGGTATCTACGGTATATAGAAATACACGCAGTATCGTAAATACCGTGAGGTGCACAAAATTATTCCAAATATTTTTCAAATAAATCTGATAAAAAAACTAGACGAAATTTTAGAGAGGACAGAAAAAGAATCAATCAAAAATCCTTCTCTGTTTAAAAGTTATAAGGGTTGTAATCCAGGGACCTCTCTGTAATGAAACAGAAACTTCTCAGGGGGCTGAACAGAAAAGACTAGAAAAACGTTTCAGACTGAAAGCGTATTTTCTCGAATACGTTTTCAGAAAACGGTTCAAAAAAAGAACAGAGAGGCTGACGGGCGGGTCCCACCCGTCAGGTTTGAAAATTCAAATGGGGGGACAGAGCTCGTCGGCGCCCGAGAGCTGCGGTGGTCGCCGGCGGCGATCCACGGCGAGGCAGGGGGATCGGGTGGTACCTCCGAGCTCAGCGTGTCCTTCCGCGTCGGTGGGTGGTGGTGGTGGTCGCCGGCGAGCACCACTTCGATGGCGGCCCTTGCTCCGGCGGACGGCGGCTCGGGTGGAGTTGGATCTCGCCGGGGAGTGCTGCGAAGGTCAAATTGAAGTTGGGTTAGACCTGTAGGTGCTCGAGGAGATTGCTGACGAGATTTGGGCGTCGGGGACGGCCTCACCAGAGTGAATCGAGATGGTGGCCGAGGCAGAACGGGGCGGCCAGAGTTGGGGGAGGAGACCTCCTCGAGGTCCTCCTAGTGGCCTGGCGGGGTGTTGGTGAGGTGCACTGGTGGTGTGTGCTCGAGAGCGAGCTCGGGGCCTCTTTTTATAGGCGATCGGAGGCAGTGGCCGTGAACGGAGTTCTCCGGCGATGGTTACGGCGGTGCAGAGCTTGGTCGGGGAAGTTTAGGGAGTTGGGCGTCAATGTGGAGTTCCACTGGTTCCGTTTAGGCGCTAAACGAGTTCGGATTAAGTGCTTTGGGTGGGTTCGACGGAACGGGGCGGCGCGGGCCCGTCGGGGGTAGAGGGCGCGCCTTGTGCTTGCCGGGCCACGGCGACGGTGCTGCGGGGTGCGCTGGCGTGCATGAGGCCACGGGGAGGGCAAGGGAGCGATGGGCTGCGCCGGACGGCGTAGCGAGCTGGCACGGGCTCTCGCTGGCCGCCACAGGTGGCTCTGCCACCGCATAAGCTGTCGGCGTCGGCGATGCTTGCCGCCACCGACACCTGCACCCGTCCAAGAGGGCGTGCGGTGCTCTAGCCAGGGAGGAGAGGCGTGCGCAACGCGCTAGGGCGCACTGTTGATCGGTGACAATACTCTGACGAAAATCGACACTGAATTTCCCTGAAACTCTGAACTTTCTGAAAGTGCACAGTAACAGTGCCGGCCAAGTGTTCGACGAAATGATTTTGGTATGTGGGAAATTTTCCTTGAGCTGATTTTTGGTGGGGTGGCCTCTCAGTGCATCTGGGGGCTGCCTGAATTTTGGTAGAATTTTTGGAGAAGGGAAGATATAAATTTCACCAAATTTGACAAATCTGGTCCAAACTTGCAGAGGCTGAAACTTGAAAATTTTGAAAAGAAGAAGAGTGGATCTTGATGGTTCTAGGTTGTGGGTGCTAAGGACTATCCAGAGGAGTTGGTTTGAGATCAAAACTCAAAGGCAATTAGGTACTTGCTTTGTAAATCACCTAGGCTTAAAATAAATGACATATTTGATTTGGGGAATAAAACAAAAGAAATAAAATCCAAAAATGGTTTGGACTTGTTGGAACAGAATGTTTGGATTTCGCCAAAGTGGAAGGAGGGTTTTGGGAAGGTCTACCCCAAGAGGCAAGGTAAAACCAAGGGTGGTTTCAAAATGAAAGAAGCCCCAAAACTAATAGGGTTTCTTTTAAAAAGAAAAAACAATTTCCAAGAAAATATATTTGAGGAGAGAACAATCAGAAGGAAGGTTCTTAATAACCAAACACCAGGGTTGAAGAAGATGCAAAAGTGAAATCTTTGCCAAGGAAAAAGTTTTGAGAGGGAAGTCTTTGGAAGAATTTAAATGACCTTCTTCAAATCCAACAAGGTCTTTGTTGAAAACCAAATGAATTTTTTTGGAGTGTCACAATATCTAGGGACTCCAAACCTCGGAAAAATAACTTCTTTAAGCATTTTAATAGAAGTGTTATGATCAGCACTACTAGTTGGAATAGCTTCTACCCACATAGTAACGTAATCAACAGCAACTAAAATATGTGTATAACCATTAGAGGCAGGAAAAGCTCCCATATAATCAAAGCCCCAAACATCGAACGGTTCAATAACAAGAGAGTAATTCATAGGCATTTCTTGATGTCTACTAATGTTACCTATTCTTTGACATTCATCACAAGATTATACAAACTTACGAGCATCTTTGAAGAGAGTGGGCCAATAAAAACCAGATTGTAGTACCTTGTATGCAGTTCTATCTCCAGCGTGGTGTCCTCCATAAGATTCAGAGTGACACTTACGTAGAATCTATTCCTGTTCATGCTCAAGCACACAATGTCTAATAACACCATCTACTCCTTCTTTATAAAGGTGTGGATCATCCCAGAAGTAATGTCTTAAATCATAAAAGAACTTTTTCTTTTACTGGTATGTGAAACTAGGCGGTATATATTTAGCAACAGTGTAATTAGCATAATCAACATACCAAGGAGTAGTACGAGAAGCATTGACGACCGCTAATTGTTCATCAGGAAAGCTATCATTAATAGGCAGTGGGTCATCAAGAACATTCTCTAACCTAGACAAGTTGTCCGCAACGGGGTTCTCAGCTCCCTTTCCATCAATAATATGCAAGTCAAATTCTTGGAGCAAGAGAACCCATCTAATGAGTTTAGGCTTACCAACTTTCTTTTCTATAAGATATTTAATAGCAGCATGATCAGTGTGGATAGTAACTTTGGAATCAACAATATAAGGTCTAAACTTATCACATGCAAACACAACTGCTAAGAACTCTTTTTCAGTAGTAGCATAATTTCTCTGGGCAGTATCAAGAGTCTTACTAGCATACTGGATAACATTCAATTTCATATCGACTATTTGCCCGAACAGCACCTACAGCATAGTCACTAGCATCGCACATAATTTCAAAAGGTAAATTCCAGGTGGCTGAACAATAGGTGCAGTGATCAAAGCTTTATTAAGTGTTTCAAATGCTTCTACACAATCATCATCAAAGACAAAAGGAATATCTTTTTGCAATAAATTAGTCAGAGGCCTAGAGATTTTAGAAAACTCCTTAATGAACCTCCTAGAAAAACCGGCGTGACCAAGGAAACTTCTTATACCTTTTATGTCCTTGGGACACAGCATCTTTTCAATAGCATCAACTTTGGCTTTATCAACTTCAATACCTCTCTCGGAGATCTTGTGCCCCAAGATAATGCCTTCATTAACCATAAAGTGACACTTTTACCAATTCAGGACGAGACTAGTGTCTTTGCATCTCTGCAAAACTCGATCAAGGTTGCTCAAACAATCATCAAAAGAGGATCCATAGACGGAGAAGTCATCCATGAATACCTCACAAATCTTTTCACAAAAATCAGAGAATATAGCCATCATGCATCTTTGAAAGGTAGCAGGTGCATTACATAAACAAAAAGGCATACGTCTATAAGCAAAAGTACCAAAAGGGTAAGTAAAAGTAGTTTTAGATTGATCATTCGCTGACACAGGTATCCGAGAGAAACCAGAATAACCATCTAGAAAGCAGAAATGTGTGTGTTTGGGTAGTCTTTCTAGCATTTGATCAATAAAAGGTAAAGGGTAATGATCTTTCTTAGTAGCTTTATTTAACTTACGGAAATCAATTACCATCCTATAACCTGTAATAATTCTTTGCGGGATCAATTCATCTTTATCATTAGGAACAACGGTATTACCTCCCTTTTCAGGAACACAATGGACAGGGCTTACCCATTCACTATCAGCAACCGGATAAATAATACCTTCCTCAAGGAGCTTTAGTATCTCCTTTCTTACCACTTCCTTCATCTTGGGATTTAATCGTCTTTGAGGATATTTAACTGGTTTGGCATCGTCCTCTAATGTAATTTTGTGTTGACATAACATGGGACTAACGCCCTTAAGATCATCCAGAGTATATCCAATAGCAGCTCGGTGCTTCTTCAGAGTTTTCAATAATCTTTCTTCTTCTTTCTCTGAAAGGTTAGCACTAATAATAATAGGATATATTTCAACGAGAAGGTTATGTTTCAGCACAGGTTCCTGTTTAAGGAACACTTCATCTATTTCCTCCCTTTCCTTCATAAACATATCATTTTCATGGTCTAGCAAATATTGTTCTAACGGATCAGTTGGAGGAACAACGATGGAAGCAAGACCAATAATCTCATCCTTACTAGGTGGTTCCCTATCACGAGGTTGTCTACTAAACTTAGCAAAATTAAACTCATGGGACATACCATCTATGCCAACAGTGACAATATTCTTTTCACAATTAATCTTAGCACTAGCTGTATTCAAGAAGGGTCTACCAAAAAAAATGGGACAAAAATCATCTTGTGGGGAACAAAGAACAAGAAAATCAGCAGGGTATTTAACCTTCCCACACAAAACTTCAACATCTCTAACAAGCCCTATAGGGGGGGTGCCCCCCAGCCTCCTGGATAGGGTGTGGTCCCCCTGGTGTATTTCTTTCACTCAAAAATTCTTATTAATTCCAAAAAGTTGTTTTGTGGAGTTTCAGGACTTGTGGAGCTGTGCAAAATAGGCTTCCAATGTTTGCTCCTTTTCCAGCCAGAATTCCAGCTGCCGGCATTCCCCCTCTTCATGTTAAACCTTGTAAAATAAGAGAGAATAGCAATAAGTATTGAGATATAATGTGTAATAACAGCCCATAATGCAATAAATAATCATATAAAAGCATGATGCAAAATGGACGTATCATACCCCCTCCCCGATAACTTCGATATATCCATCTCTCATGTTTATATATTAATTGCCATGTTGTAATATTTGCAGAAACTATGGACCATCAAAGAGACTTCGGTCAAGAAGAGATATTGGGGGACATAATCCATGATGGAGGTGATGTACTCTTGTCGTTTCTCAACGACATCGAAGAAGGTCTGCAAGGAGAGGAAGCTGGCTGAGGTGATCAAACAATGGAGGAGGGTCATGATCGTGATGGTGGCTCCGACGACCGTGATGACGGCTCCGGTGACCGAACGGAGTCGGGATGAGCTGTTGAGTCCGGTGAGGTATATATATATATTAATTAAGCCTGTGCTGACTAGCTAATTGATGCATTAATTGTTTTGGTATGTACATATATTAACTCTTCTTTCTTCTTTTATATGGCCCTCCGGATCAAACAATACTTCAGTAAATAAACGAGGCCCAAAGAAAAAGTTGCGCCCAGATGAAAGGTTCACGATCACAGAAATCATGCGTGATGGCCAACCAATTAAACCCCTCCGGACCAAGGAATCATTTTCTGCTCATTGCGGGGTTCTTGTTAGGGATATGATCCCGATCAGCGTGAGCTATGGAATGAGCCTAAGAAGGAAGAGATTCTTCAAGTTTCTTTTGTCGAAGATAGACAGAAAGAAGATCTTTGGAAAGCGCTGAAGGTAAATTTCACCCTACCGGAAGAGGAGGATCCTGAGAATCCAGTTATAGAGCCATTGATCAAGTCATATGCTCTCAATAAGATGGCAGATCTATTCAGGAGGTGGAAGAATGAGTTGAAAACAACGTATGTCGACCAAGCCAAGACTCAAGAATTCACCGGCCAACAAGACATTGGAGAGGAGTAAGAAGATGTCAGGGACTAATAAAATAAATGCTACAAAGAAGGAGCATCACCATCGCATGGGGTCAGGTGGCTACCTCAAAGCCCGGCCATTGTGGGACAAGGATGAGCAGGACCTGATTGCTAAAGGGGTCGAACCAGAGACATTGCACTGGCCAGACCGTTGTAGGACTTGGTTCTTCGGGGCTGGTGGAACATTGGACCCTGAAACAGGGAATTGCTGCTGGACGAACGAGCAACATGCAACACCCCTCACGAAGCTTTGGAAAGCAATCAACGAAGTGCGGGAAGGGAAGTACGTTCCCGAAAGAGAGAATGACGACCTCACAACGGCCCTCGGGAATCCTGAGCACCCTGGACAAACATGAGGCACGGCAAGCTCTGTTGTGTGGAAGGTTGGGTTTCCCGACCCAGGCGGTTACAAAACCAAAGAGAGGAGGACGAAAATGGAGCAGAGCGAACTGCAGGAGCTTAAGGCAAGGGTAAGAAAGCTAGAGGAACGAGATGTTGAGAACTAGCACCTGCGAGATACTGCCCAAGATGCTACCCCAGAAGCTACCCCGCCATCTCAGCGGAGAAGCAGTGTGGCTTCCACCGAACTCGTTCAGCAGCCTGACTTGACGGGTCCTAGCTACCCCATGGATTTTATCACAGATTCACACCAGTGCCACCTTATGATGCAATGGGATCAGCTCAAAGTCAAGGCGGCCGTCGGCTCTGTGTTCCCTCCTTGAGAAACCTTTCACTACCGTCCAATTCCACAAGGCTATGCTGTTGTGATGGTGGACGAAATAACAGAGGGATTTGAGGAGATCCATCTTGACCACCCTATAGGTGATGGGGAGACTCAACTGGGTCTTGCTATGCATACTCCGTATCTATGGTGGTAGGAGCACATCAAGCTTCTGAACTTCACAGCTCCTGCTAGTTAGCTCGGCACTCCGTCTCCTCCTCCTCCTCCGGCGAGTGATCAGGGCACTCCACCTCCTACTCTGGCGCGTGAGGGCGGCAGTACTCCGCCTCCTTCTCTGCCTGCTCTGGCGCGTCCGAGCAGCCCGCCTCCTCCTTCGCCGCCTCGTAAGCGATGGCAAAACACAGACGCCGCCACTCCGGCTGCTCCGGCGCGTCGTAGTAGTCCGCGTCCGGCTGCTCCGCCTCTTAAGCGACGAAAGAAGACAGCTGCAGCTACTCCGGCTGCTCCGACGTTTTAGCAGTACAGCCAGAGGTGGGATGCAATACAGATACGGTCCATCGTCTCTCAAGCCTCTAGAGAAGTTACCATACGAGAGGAGCGAGGAGGAAAACCAAAAGATCTGTGAAGGCCAAGTGAATGACTTCTTTGAATCAGTAAAAGCTAAGAAACATCCACCTCCGGGGACAAGATAGATCCGGTGAAAGCGAAGCGCACTTTGGATGCCCTGCAGCGACCATCACCGCCTCCGCCGCAATCCAACTATGACCGCATCATTGAAAGGACATATAAGGAAGCGGAGACGTCGGGAAGTACTTGCACTGATCAAAGGCTAGCAGAACAAAGAAAATGGAAACAAATTCCCCGTCTCGGCGAACAAGCGAAGCAATCATGCCCCCCGCTCAATGTGTCTAGCGATATCATCGCTATCTTCCGGGGATGTTGCCCAGTACCAATCATGGAGATTACCTGACCGACGATGATGCAATAATTTTTGGAACAATGGAGGTGGACACATTAATATTCAAGCATGGGAAGCCTCTCGTCAGACCTGGTACTTCGCTAACAACGATTATGCGAAGATTCCATGATTGATACGTGGACATCTGCAGGAAGTCTGGGAAAAATACTTTGTCGCTATCGGTTAAAGAGGAGCACGACATCGTTGGAATTGACCTGTTGTTAGTTCCATATGAGGAGTTCTTCCAGTTTTTCAATCAAAAGGCCCTCGATAAAACAATCATCACTTTCTACTGTCTGTAAGTACTACTTGTCTGTAATTAGTTAAGTCTCTATATATAGTTCAGCTCTTTCATTGCATGTAAATATAATTATTCTCACTATATTATGCAGATTGAAGATCGCCGAATTGAAGAAAAGACAAGTAGCTGATATTGGGTTCATTAACATAAATCTCATGGATGAATGGAGTGTTAAACATGATGCCAGACAAACCGAGGCCAACTTGCTCTCATTGTTACTTCGAAATCAAAACAAAGCTACAATACTCTTTCCTTAGGAATACAAGTGAGTGTTACTGTCTTGTGCATATTCGGTTTCCCTTATTACTCGAGGTTATAGTAATGTAATTGATGAGTTATGCATGCATGCGCAGCTTCCACTTTATTCTGCTAGAGATTAAGCTTGAGCAGGGACTGGTAACCATCATAGACTCCAAACGAAAAAATCCGGAGGAGTATGCGACCATGACTAAAATTCTAGAGAAGTAAGTTCAATCGATCATTATCGCACCATATCCGCAACGTTGTTCATTTCCTGATATCAAGTCATTGTTTTCTTTGTTTGGCAGGGTTTGGAAAAAGTTCACTGCACAAGCTCCGGGACTGCTGGCGCAACTGCGATTTGACCACCCAAAAGTAAGTACTAGCTACTAGCTAGTTCCGCGCATCTCCCATTGATTCTAGCTAGTTAATCAATACCATTTAGCATGCTTGCTTATCAGTTTGATTGACCTCTATTTCTTGTGAAGTGGTTGTGTCAGGAACCCGGGAATGATTTGTGTGGATACTACATTTGCGAGTTCATCCACCACACCACCTGTGAGCGGGGCTACTCTAAACAACAATATGAAGTGTGTAAGCAATGATATTCACAATTTTATTTTATTACCATCATTTGTGTTCAGTTTCATTCATATATATGTATTGACCCCCTTCTTGAAATTAGATGTGGCAGATGCAGGATGAGCTCCTACCAACAGATCGAATCCGAGCAATTCAAGAGGGATTGGCGGGATTCTTTCTTGACCACGTCATCGACAAACACGGAGAATACCATGTTGAAGTTGAGTTCAGATGTTAGGGGACGTAAGAGATCTTATATTGTGTGTGTGTATATATATGTATGTATGTATGTATGTATGTATGTATGTAT
>NC_041391.1:396188-399752 GCF_002162155.2 Triticum dicoccoides | reverse complement strand
AGCGTCGGATAGATATACGAAAACTTGTTGTTCGACCAATCTATCGGAGAAGGAGAGGTCGATCACTTCTCTCTGTGTATTCATGATGATCTTCTATACTTAATGGTTTCCTTCATTTGCTTACTAGCTAGCTAGCATGTCGAGTCCTCCCTATACGTAGCGTCGACCAAGCACGGAGATAAGAGAGGACACTCCTCTCTATTTGCACATGTCGCATCTTGATCATGCACTGTATGAAACAAGGAGAACCACCAAGGATGGTTTGCACGTCGTCCAGCAGCAGCAAACAATCCCTGCAACAACGTTTGCACATGTGAGACTGATCCCGTTGCTCTGCATACTTTGAATCTCTTCACCTTCCAATTTCGGACCACGCGTCATTCTAGCCTCTTAATTTCATTAAATTAATCCCATGATGGTTGATGCAATGGAGGAGCTGTATCGACAAATTCGATATATTTACTTTTTCGACAAGCTGCTAAGGAACTGCAGCAGACTAGCAACAAAGCTATTCACATTCTGGACGCCATTCAGTTTCGTTGCCGGTCACGCCCACCCCCATCATTGGGGACTTAGCTATGTGTCCTTAAATTCTCTACCTAACAATATATTTACTCATATAATTTGCCTATAATACCCTGTCCAAATCCTTCATGCTACGCCCGCAACTTCAAGATTTGAGTTCTTCCATTGATGTTATCACTTTAACAGAAATTAGTCCTATTGCACATTGTGGACAATCAGGAATAGATGGTACATCTGATGTTTACTATGTTACTTCATGTTCTGTTCCACTTTCTCATGTTTTACGTAATTTATTCATATCATGCTTTTAGAATTGAGCTGGTAGAGAAAAATACAATAACATTTTCTGTTCTTTCCTGCAGGGGCTTAAGTATGTGATCCAGTGTCGAATTTTTATAGACAAGTCACTGGATGAGTTATACTAGGAATCTCTTAGGATATTAGTATATTTCAGTTATGTTGTCATATGGGCTATCCACAGCT
This sequence comes from Triticum dicoccoides, assembly GCF_002162155.2. Classification (NCBI taxonomy): domain Eukaryota; kingdom Viridiplantae; phylum Streptophyta; class Magnoliopsida; order Poales; family Poaceae; genus Triticum; species Triticum dicoccoides. The sequence continues at coordinate 398,744 of NC_041391.1, read as the reverse complement.
GATTGTCAGGTCTAATTATACCATAAGAAAACCTCACATCTGAGCACGGTTTATTGTCAGGTCACTGGATTGCAAGACATACAAAGCACGGTTCCTCACATGAGCGATAGTTTTTAGGCTATATGCCCTTATCCACCTCACATATCTACCTTCTATTTACAGGCAAATATATCTTTTCTTTCTACTACTAAGGAAACAACACGTAATCTATGGATCCTTTTGTAGTTCAAATGGAGTAATCTATATATTATTTGTAATTTATATAGAACTGTTTATTCAGTTAAATGTGCCCTTTTCTAGAGAGAGTGAAAACTGGTGTAGAGCAGGTTATATGGATAGACTATTGAAATACTTATGTTGTTGTAGTTGGCCGGCAATGGTTTATATCCCTAATTATGTTCGATTTTAAGGTTGTATGCGGTCTCTCTAATAGGCAGAAGTAATTACTGAACTGACTTAAAGGCTATATGTTCCAGAAAAAATTGGACCTACAATGTGTAGATTGATGGATGATATTATCCTACTTTTACAAAAAGGACTAAGCCTAACTTTTAATACAAAGCTCTGAGACATTCTGATATTGCTTGCCAGGCCAGAAGTGAACAAGTGCCATCCATGGTGAACTGTCCCTAACTTCAAGGATGTGCAAGCTTCTGATATGGCTGGAGCAAGCTCCTCTTCAAATTCTCAGAATTAGTTACCTTTTGTTCTCTGTAGTTTCAATCTTCAAATTCTCTTAATTCTTTACCAATTTTTTCTGCAGTTTCTATGCTTTTCAAAGCTCTTTCTGTTGTGTATGGGCCTAACCTGAAAATATATACAGTTATATATGCTGAGTATTTTACTTTTTCAATACTTTCTTATGGTTATTCGCTTCAGTTAGCTAGATGAACATGCTTCAGTTACAGGAATTGCATGCCTTTCATGCTTATGCCGTTGTTATATTGGCTTGGCGAACATGCATATGACTGTACCTATTGATACAAATTACCCTAGAAGCTCAACATTGAAAATACAGACTGACTGGCATGAAAGTTTGAGAAATGCAACAAGTGAACATCTTTGATTTGCCTAATCGTCTGCAGGAAAATGTTGTATTTTTTTAATCCGAAAGTTGTACCCAAGGCTTATAGTTAGTTTCTGCTGTTAGATTATATACATTATCACAGTTTGTCACTGCTTGGTGTAGACTTATCTAACTCAACACACGTTTGACCTGCTATCATAGATAATGTGACCTTTATGAATTTTGTTGTTGTTGAAGAAGAACTGATTCACATGAATTAACCGGAGACAAAAAAGATCTGTTGTCTCTATATAAAAATAATCTCAGAACATTATCACCACATCCAATATCGGTTCACCCGCCATAGTAAATATATAGATGGAGTTGGGACTCCACTTTGGTATTGGTATCACTCTGCAGTGCTAGGTATCTTATGTCAGAGAATTACGTTGGCAATAGAGTATTTCTGCAATTTCCCACTAACTTTTATTAGATACACTAAGATGTTGTGGATTCTTATGGTTATATAAATTAGCATTCTTTTATCTTTATGATAATAAGAAGTAATAGTACACATGATTTTACCTTAGTTTGGATTACACAAGGAGAACAAAATATAGATGATGGCTGCAAATTTTTTATCCATTATGTTTCAAGTCTCTTTTGGTTTCAAATGCGCCAACCGCTACCATCAATTCATTGGGGTACTAATACATAATATTCGTTGATATTCGACCTCTAAAAATCAATGTAAACCATCACATATGTTGGTAGTAATATTTTACCTCTATAATCATAATGTCCAACAATTTGAATTTATATATTCTGTGTGTTTAATAAACATAAAAGATAACTTTAGCATGTAATCGTTACTTTAGTATGTAATTGCTGCAACAAAGAACTAGCCCGTGCAGGCGCACGGGTCGATGACTAGTATATATAATATGAAACTACATTCTATAATGAACTTAATAGTATTGATTCGGTATTATGGATGTTGATACTTTTTTCTATAAGTTTGATTAAAGTAGAGATACTTTAACTTGAGACACAACTTATATGCAGACTAAAAAAATGGAGGGAGTACAATATGTCGCAGACAAGAGAAAGGTTTTTCGTCAGTGTCTCAATGAACCCAAGCCGATATAAATATGTCTCTCGTGTGTAAGCTCCTAGATATTACGAAATGATGGAGAGCATCGAAATGGACGCGTCATTAATAGGCAAGGAGTAGAGACCAGCTTGCGCAAGCATGGCACAAAGCCATGCGACGCGTTGTCTGTCTCTTAGGGGCGCCAGAAGGAGTGATAGAAATCCATGCGGCATGAATTCACTTCCATATACTCCCTTCGTCTCAAAATTATTGTCTTAAATTAGTCTAGATATAGATGTATCTAATACTAAAACGTGATGTGATATATCCGTATTTAGACAAATTTAAGACAAGAATTTTAGGATGGAGGGAGTAGCTAGCATCGTGTCAGGTACAAGCGTGCATACCGGAATCCAAGAGAGGAATAGATTCCACGACCCGCTCAGACCCCCCCCCC
>NC_041391.1:392006-395876 GCF_002162155.2 Triticum dicoccoides | reverse complement strand
TTGACGTACGAGTGAGAATGAGAGAGCCGGTTCAAGCGTCAGTGGGATCTATGACACGGGTGGAAGGCGACAACCGGGTTAAGGCTACGTCTGGTAGAGCGGGCATTTCCTATTTGACGCTGCAGGCGCCCGTTACGGTGCAATTTGCAAACGGGCGCCTGCAGCAGTCCAAGATGGGCCGGCCCATTCTATATTTCTCCTTCCAGTTTTCCAAACGTCAAAAGAAGAGTGCTGGCACGGGGGTTCGAACTCGCAACCCATTCGTTGGGAGCGGTCGGCTGTAGCCACCAGGCCATCCACTCACTGGTGTAATGCTAGTTCGTTTTACTCTTTTTATTCGTTCTACACTTCGGTTTATTCATTTTTATTTTTTATCATCTTTATTTTTTTATTGCGCGCTTTTTTAAAATCTGTGAACTTTTTCTTTAAATTCGTGAACTCTTTTTGAAAACCAATGAACTTTTTCCTGAATCAACAATTTTTTTTGAAATCTGACGAACTTTTTTGAAATTCGACGACCTTTTTTCAATTTCGGAGAACTTTATCCTTCAAATAGATGAACTTCTTTTCTAAATCCATGAACTAATTTTTTCGAAACTCATGAACATTTTTTCAAATTGATGAACCTTTTTCAAAATCAACGAACTTATTTTTCAAATTTGATGAGCTTTTTACATATCTTTGAACTTTTTCTTAAAAGATTTGAACTTTTTGTGAAACTCGATGGACTTTTTTCAAAATCAATGAACTTTTTTCCAACATTGATGAACTTTTTTCAAAATCGATGAACTTTTTTCCAAAATCGATGAACTTTGTTCAATTTAGATGAACAATTTCCAAATTCGATGAATTTTTTTAGAAAATTGATGAACTTCTTTTGAATTGGTGAACTATTTTTCAAATATGTGAACTTTTATTGCATGCTCATCAACGTCAACTGTAATATGTGAAGATGTTTTCAAATAACTAGAAAATACAAACGCTACAATGTACTCCCTCCGTCCTAAAATAAGTATCTCAACTTTGTACTAGCTGTAGTATAAATTTATACTAAGCTCAAGACACTTATTTTAGGACGGATGGAGTAATATGCAATAAATAGCGCATATACATTTCTATTCTTAAAATGTTTCGCGCTGATAATATTAACTAGTAGTTAGCTGGTCCAGTGGTTAGGCCGTCTGTGTGTGCAAGGTTAATGGTGCCAGATCGATTCCCAGTCGCGTGCTATTTTTGACTGTGTTTTTCCGCGTCTCGCCTTCTGCGATCGTGGGCGGGCCCATGAAGCCGCTGCTGCGGGCGGCACTTCCCTTGTGCGGCGCTCAAGGAGGGGCATTTCCTATACGGCGCCCGTTATATGTTTTTTCTTTTTCGAATGCATGAGCATTTTTTTTGAAAGAGCGATGATCTTTTCAAAGTTTTGTGAGTTTTTTTTGTCAAATTTGAAGAACTTTTTGATTTTATGTGAATTTTTCAAAAATGAATGAACTTTTTCAAATTGATAAACTTTTTTCCAAAATCGATGAACCTTTTTTCCATTTTTGATGAACTTTTTTCAGGATTGGTGAATTTGTTTCGAATTCGTGAACCCTTTTTGAAAATCCGTGAAATCTTTTTCAAATCGATGAACTTTTTTTCAAAATCGATGAACCTTTTCCAGCTTTATGAACTCTTTTTCAAAAAATTTGAACATTTCGAATTCGTGAACCCTTTATTGAATATTTCGAATTCGTGAACACATTTTGAAATCACGAACAAAAAACGAAAAATACATTTTTTTAAAAAAATTCCATGAACTTTTTTCAAATTTGATGAACCTTTTTTCAAAATCGACAAACTCTTTTTCAGAATTGATAAACTTTTAATTATTTTTGATGAAATTTTTTCCAAAATCGATTAATTCTTTTTCATATTTGCTGATTTTTTTTCAAAATCAATTTTTTTTTCAAATTCATGAACTTTTTATGTTTCTGGACTTTTTGGTTGGTGAAGTTTTTTCAAATCACAGTTGACAGGTGAATTGTGATCGAAGGGAGCGAAGGAGGCGCTCAAGGGGAGCGAAGGAGGCGAACTGCCAACGGGCGCGTGGGCGCCCGAACTGCCAACGGGCGCTAAAGGCGCCCGTTAGGAGCTCCCTCAAGGAGGTCCCGGTAGAGCTGACCACACGCGACAACATGCGCCACTAGGAATGGGAAGCAGGCCTCGCTCTTGGGCATGGATCCTCTCAAAGTGGGCTGGACGGCCCCTAGGTTACTACGGGGGATATCTTGATTTCTCCAACATTTCACCACTACCTACATTAGCCACGAGACCCTATTTTTCATGCGAATCACTAATCCACAACTGTCCTTAGAGCATCTCTAGCAGACCCCTTAAAAATGGTCAAACCCGTAAAAATCGGCGTTTTCAGTTTCGCGTTGTCAAAACACGTCCTGAATAGAGCCCCTAAAAGTGGTCAAACCCGTAAAAATTTTGCAGGCCCCTGAGAATCTATCCCCACGACTTTTTTATTTATAGTTTTAGAGGCAAAACATAGGGAGGATTGATAATCGGTCAAAGCTACGCCACAAGGAAATTCCGCGGTGCACCGGTGGCCTTCCGCCACGGAACTCGACGGAATATCGCCGGAAACTCGCCATTTACAGCTGCTGCGGCCTTCGGCCTGCGGAGTAGATCGCATGAGCAGCGGCTGGAGGCGCGAGCAGCTACGGCGACGAAGAAGCTCCTGATCGATCCGACCAAGGACGAGCTAGCTAGCTACGGCCACGAATGGGCTAGCTAGCAACAAGCTCCTGGCTCCATCCGGCCACGAACGAGCTAGCTAGCTATCTCCTGGATCCAGCCGGCCGTGGATGAGCTAGGTAGCTCCCGGATCCATCCGGCCACGGTCAAGCTAGCTAGCTGCTGGATCCATCCGGCAACGGAGGAGCTCGCTCCTAGATCGATTCGGCCACTACAACGGATGACGGGAACTGACTATGAACATGGGCGAGAGGAAGAAGACGTGGGAAAGAATATACACGAATATTCGGTTTTACGGTCCGAGTTTAAGGGGTCTGTTCGGCCCAGCTCAAACTGACCCTTAAAATGTGTTTTTCAAAACTCAAAACCGTGTTTTCAGTTCCGCGGTTTAAGGGGTCTGCTAGAGATGCTCTTAGTAGGAATCCAAGTCTCTCAATACCAAAATATAAGTCCCCGGAGAGAAACAAATAGCGGCACTACATGCACCACGTGGAGAAAAGCATGCGTCCATCGTTCTCTTGTCTAAAAAGGCCTGAGAAACATTGCACACGTCCACCTTAGGACGTTGCCCATCTCCCAGCCTCGTAAGCCTTTTGGCCCCGCACATCAGTAACTTAGCGCCGCTGAGTAGTGGGGTAGGACGATTTTTTTCTTTTGAGATCGGCCGATCTGTAAAGCATAAAATAATTGATGCAAAAATTTCAAAATTGTCTACGAGCATTAATACTTTAGTACAACAAATATATACATAGTATGATCTCGCAAAAAATGTATGATCTGTGACAAGAACAGGCAATACGGACCATGCAAAAAAAAATACAGGCAATACGCATGTTCACGCGATGTCGATCCGTAGGTCTCTCTGGCTCACGTGAATATACGAGACGAGGGTGGGATTCACGAGCAGCCAGACAGTCAACCCAAAACCACATGGCCCAACAGGGTCTGTCGACCTGCCCTACCTCGCCCTACTAGAACTAACATACATGGCGGGTTCTTCGCACACGTATCAATTTTTCTTCGAGGGAAGAAAGAAAGTGATCTCTGGGGATGTGAGTGCTGGTCCGTCTTGTAAAATGCAGTACCAATGACATCCCATGCTCCAAGACGTGCGACACGCCTCCTTAT
>NC_041391.1:382196-391711 GCF_002162155.2 Triticum dicoccoides | reverse complement strand
TTTCGATGGTTGAGAATGGCACCACGTGTGAAAGTACAAGGACGTTGAGCACACAACGTCTCCCTGAAGGATAGTGTCCACCGACCGGTAACCTTTCCGACCACGGTGGAGCTTCCCTGCCAAAGGAGAAGTTCTATTTGTAGTCAACCCCTTGAACATGTCAGAAACCTTTTGTGATAAGTCGGCCCTTATAAACGTAAATATTTCCATCTATATCAATCTTTATTTTCTAAATCCGTTTGCACTCGATGGATTTAACACCACCTTGCGGGTGAACAAGGTTTCAAACTAGATTTTCTTCCATAAATTCTATCTACGATCTCATGGTATTCTGCTATTTCGCATAGTATGGGTCCATCATGGCTTCCGCATAAGTTGTAGGCTCACCACTGTCTAACTACGATATTCTGTGTGAATTGCAGAGCCTTTCTGACCATCATGGTGCATCCTTGCCAAGGTTGGCTCAACTTGTTCTCGCAAGTGAGCATCACTAATGGAGTTGTTGCCGAGTGACTCTTCTAAACCTCTTAGAGCTGCAAAGATCTCTATTTTTTCGTCAAATTTATGATTCGGGTCGTCATGTGGGTGAAGTAGGGGGAAACCATATCCGTTCTAGGCAGTATTTTTCTATGAATTGAAATATAGAGCAGATGGTGAAGTAGGGGGAAGATCCTGATGGCGATCTCATAAATTGAAATATAGGGCGGATCGATGTGTTGAAAACAATTGATGGCGTGTAGTCGATCGTCCTAGCTAGATAATTCAATGCCATGGATTTTGGTGTGGAAGTAGCGGAGGTCGGTGCCGTAGATATTGGGTCCCAGAGCTTTATGTCCTTCCCGGTGTAACTCCAGTTGACAATCGTGATGTTAGCGTGTTGATACATTGGTAGACCACACATGGAAAGTAGGTATGGAATTACCACAAGATGTGGGGTAACACTACCGTCTTTATTATTCAAGAATATATGTATACAATATGGTGCCCCTATCCCAGATATATATAAAAATATAATATGCCTTTTTGAGTAGGAGAGCAACTGTCCCTATCTTGCAGGAACGTGAAAGACCCCCCAAAATACATGTATACATTTGTGGTGTGACTCACACACAAGTAGAAATTGACTAAGCGGAAAGAATAACATGAATAACAATTGTAACGGTATACCCATGTCGATGTAGCTCATTATTGGCAGCAACATATTAACTTGTTCAACACTGGCCAGCGGGGTAGAGATGTCCCATCAGGCGTGGTTCGGCGTGTAGCACAAGCGGTTTGGCTAGGAATAAATCGTGCTCCGACTCACTGAGATCGACAGATGGTACACCGGTTGGCTTGGTCCACGTGAATCCCTGCAGTAGCCGTCCGAAGAGCATTACGCACATGGCTGTGCCAAGTGACGCCGCCACACACCCACGGCGGCCGGTGCTGAAGGAGATGAACCGTAACTCATTCTCCGTGAGAGTGACGTCCTTGTGCAATGTGGTATTAATATGACGCTCTGGCTTGAATCGTAGCGGCTCGTCCCAGACAGCTGGGTTCCGGCCGAGTCCCATACGGCTGAGGATGACATGGCTGCCCTTGGGCACACGGTAGCCGGCGACATTGCTGTCAACAAGCGCGACGTGTGGCACATTGAAGGGCGCGACAGGGTGCAGCCGGAATGCCTCACGAATGCACGCCTTGACATAGGGGAGGCGCGGGATGTCTGACTCTTGCACAAGCCGCTCTCGGCCCACCACCCGGTCGATTTCCTCCACCGCCTTCTGCATCACCTCGGGCATGTTGGTCATCTCTGCCAGCGCCCACTCCACCGCGTTGGATGGGTTGTCGACGGCAGCAAATACTATGTCCTGCACCATCATCGCATGCGACAGATTAATGAATTTATTTATAATTTTTTGCAAACGGTTTTTCTTTCTCTCTTTTTGGCCCATGGATATGGGTGGCGTGCGCTTGGACTTGCATGCATTACGTGTATCAAAATGGTTACGTAGGTACCTGTGACTGCGCTTTGACCTCCTCGATGGTGAGAAGAGGGTTCCCCTCCGCGTCCTTGAGCGTGATGAGCACATCGAGAAAGTCCTCGAGCTCCTCCCTCTGGCCGGACTTCCATTGCCGCCACCTTTCGTCAATGACCGTATCGTGCAGCCGGTTGACCGTCGCATTGGCCTCCATCACAATCTTCTCGTGTCCGTCAAGGTCGAGGCCGATGCCGCGCAGCCACGGTAGGTAGTCGGAGACGCAGAACGCGTAGAGGAGCCCTAGCGAGGTGAACACAGCGTCCATGTGCTCCACCTCCATCGCTCCCGGGCCGCCATCTGGTCGAGGCTCGCCCAAGTACCGCCGGCCGAAAACGAGCCGCCGGATGACATTGTCGCAGTAATGCCTTGCCACGTACCTCACGTCAACGGCCGAGGTCGGCGCGGTGGCGAGCGTGTGGACATAGCTTGTGAGGTTGTCAGCCTCTTGGGCGCGCTGGTCGTGGAGCCACCGGTGCCGGGAGGGGCAGATGATTTCCGAGGTGAGTACACGGCGCATCTTCCTCCATTGGACCCCAAAGGGGGACAGCACGGCGTTCTTGTACCCGCCGCTAAAGGCCGATGAGGCGAAGGTGAGCGGGCGGGACGTGAAGTTGGCATCCTGCTTCTTGAGTACCTCGCGTGCGATCTTCGGGCAAGTGATCGGGATGACGAGGACGCCACCAAGGCGGATGCAGGCGATTTCAGTGCCCATGTCCCTCATTAGCATGTGGATCCATCGGAACGCCGGCTTGTTGAGCATCATCTCCGGCAGGTTGCCAAGCAGGGGCCAGGAGAATGCACAGCCCGGAGGGAGCTGCGTCGCACCATCGCACATGATCTTGTTCTTGGGCTTGGGCATGAACATAAGGACGATGAAGGCTAGCACGGGCAATAGCCCCATCCCTGCTAAGCACAACTGATCCATCGGTGCAAGCACAATTTTGTTGAGCCCACAGATCAAACTTGCCACTAGAAACTTTTTGTCCTCCCTCCCTCGGGTTGCACGCTCATCAATATATAGCTAAACGTTTTATGCATCGCATGACTACATTAGTTATGTTAAGCATGTACTAAATCTAGTACAAAGTTGGGTCATTTATTTTAGGACGGAGGGAGTAGTATATATAGTGTCCGGACGGAGATGGATACGCACCTGCCACACTGGCGTAGCGGAGGCCACATATCCTTCTTGTGCAACTCTTAAAATACTACTACTAGCTGTATCAAATTATTCTAATCGCACGACATCTTATATCTTATATCTTATATCTTATATTTACTAATTGGAGGCACCATACGAGGCTCTACATTAATGCTCAAAACTAAATAAATTGTCCGTAGGATCTCCAAATTAATCATCTATAACCGTCGGATGAGGTACCTTAGGAGTCCTTGGCTTCTGTCCCACGTGTACCTCATCTTTTTAGAGAAAAAAAAAACCAAGGCTGCTGTCTCACGTGTATCTCTTTTTTAGAGAAAAAAAACAAGGCTGATCATGTCCCACGTACACCTCTTCTAGAGTTAAAAACATCTACCTTACACACTTCTTCCTCCCCCAATCCTTCCGCCCGAGTAACAGATCGCTAGCGCGGCTCCTCATCCGGTCCTCTTCCTCCTGTCCAATCCGACCTCTTCCCCTTGTAATCTGCAGTCTTCAGGCAACAAATTGTCTAAAGTGTTCCCACCAGCCTCTTTCCAATCTTCTTCCATGTTCGATCTCCAATACCCCAATTCCCAACGAAGACGCAATCCATGTTGGCTGAGGAGGAGGTCGTTCAATCCCCTCAACTTCTATATTCCGAGCAAAATGCAATTCACCTTCGAAGATACAGTGCAGGAGGAGGCACATCAAATAGTGTTTGGATCAGATCGGACAACCGCCTTTGTTAGCGAAGCTTCAGATCGAGTGGAGGTACTATGAGCAGACATACGCTACACTATTAGGGTTCATCGTCGGCCACTCCTATCGTCACAGTGTAGGCAAGTAATCCGTTTTCTTTAAATCTGTGATATTTTACCGCCCGTTCAATTAATCATGTAACTCTAAATAAATCTTATTAATCCCAAACACATGATTTAAAACATTGGTACTGTACATACCCATCTATCAGCACCGTCGGATCTTGATCATGCATGTATGAAACAAGGAGAACCACCAAGGATGGTTTGCACGTCGTCCAGCAGCAGCAAACAATCCCTGCAACAACGTTTGCACATGTGAGACTGATCCCGTTGCTCTGCATACTTTGAATCTCTCCACCTTCCATGTTCTGACCACGCATCATTCTAGCCTCTTGATTTCATTAAATTAATCCCATGATGGTTGATGCAATGGAGGAGCTGTATCGACAAGTTCGATATATTTACTTTTTCGACAACCTGCTAAGGAGCTGCAGCAGACTAGCAACAAAGCTATTCACATTCTGGACGCCATTCAGTTTCGTTGCCGGTCACGCCCACTCCCATCATTGGGGACTTAGCTATGTGTCCATAAGTTCTCTACCTAACATTATATTTACTCATATAATTTTCCTATAATACCCTGTCAAAATCCTCCATGCTACGCCCGCAACTTCAAGATTTGAGTTCTTCCATTGATGTTATCACTTTAACAGAAAATAGTCCTATTGCACATCGTGGACAATCAGGAATAGATGGTACATCTAATGTTTACTATGTTACTTCATGTTCTGTTCCACTTTCTCATGTTTTACGTAATTTATTCATATCATGCTTTTAGAATTGAGCTGGTAGAGAAAAATACAACAACATTTTCTATTCTTTCCTGCAGGGGCTTAAGTATGTGATCCAGTGTCGAATTTTTATAGACAAGTCACTGGATGAGTTATACAAGGAATCTCTTAGGATATTAGTATATTTCAGTTATGCTGTCATATGGGCTATCCACAGCTGATTGTCAGGTCTAATTATACCATAAGGAAACCTCACATCTGAGCACGGTTTATTGTCAGGTCACTGGATTGCAAGACATACAAAGCACGGTTCCTCACATGAGCGATAGTTTTTAGGCTATATGCCCTTATCCACCTCACATATCTACCTTCTATCTACAGGCAAATATATCTTTTCTTTCTACTACTAAGGAAACAACACATAATCTATGGATCCTTTTGTAGTTCAAATGGAGTAATCTATATATTATTTGTAATTTATGTAGAACTGTTTATTCAGTTAAATGTGCCCTTTTCTAGAGAGAGAGTGAAAACTGGTGTAGAGCAGGTTATATGGATAGACTATTGAAATACTTATGTTGTTGTAGTTGGCCGGCAATGGTTTATATCCCTAATTATGTTGATTTTAAGGTTGTATGCGGTCTCTCTAATAGGCAGAAATAATTAAAGGCTATATGTTCCAGAACAAATTGGACCTACAATGTGTAGATTGATTGATGATATTATCCTACTTTTACAAAAAGGACTAAGCCTAACTTTTAATACAAAGCTCTGAGATATTCTGATATTGCTGGCTAGGCCAGAAGTGAACAAATGCCATCCATGGTGAAGTGTCCCTAACTTCAAGGATGTGCAAGCTTCTGATATGGCTGGAGCAAGCTTCTCTTCAAATTCTCAGAATTAGATACCTTTTTTTTCTCTGTAGTTTCAATCTTGAAATTCTCTTATTTCTTTACCAATTTTTTCTGCCGTTTCTATGCTTTTCAAAGCTCTTTCTGTTGTGTATGGGCCTAACCTGAAAATATATACATTTATATATGCTGAGTATTTTTCTTTTTCAATACTTTCTTATGGTTATTCGCTTCAGTTAGCTAGGTGAACATGCTTTAGTTACAGGAATTGCATGCCTTTCATGCTTATGCCGTTGTTATATTGGCTTGGCGAACATGCATATGACTGTACCTATTGATACAGATTACCCTAGAAGCTCAACATTGAAAATACAGACTGACTGGCATGAAAGTTTGAGAAATGCAACAAGTGAACATCTTTGATTTGCCTAATCGTCTGCAGGAAAATGTTGTATTTTTTTAATCCGAAAGTTGTACCCAAGGCTTATAGTTAGTTTCTGCTGTTAGATTATATACATTATCACAGTTTGTCACTGCTTAGTGTAAACTTATCTAACTCAACACACGTTTGACCTGCTATCACAGACAATGTGACCTTTATGAATTTTGTTGTTGTTGAAGAAGAACTGATTCACATGAGTTAACCGGAGACAAAAAAGATCTGTTGTCTCTATATGAAAATAATCTCAGAACATTATCACTACATCCAATATCGGTTCACCCGCCATAGTAAATATATAGATGGAGTTGGGACTCCAGTTTGGTATTGGTATCACTTTGCAGTGCTAGGTATCTTATGTCAAAGAATTACGTTGGCAATAGAGTATTTCTGCAATTTCCCACTAACTTTTATTAGATACACTAAGATGTTGTGGATTCTTATGGTTATATAAATTAGCATTCTTTTATCTTTATGATAATAAGAAGTAATAGTACACATGATTTACCTTAGTTTGGATTACACAAGTAGAACAAAATATAGATGATGGCTGCAAATTTTTTATCCATTATGTTTCAAGTCTCTTTTGGTTTCAAATGCGCCAACCGCTACCATCAATTCATTGGGGTACTAATACATAATATTCGTTGATATTCGACCTCTGAAAAATCAATGTAAACCATCACATATTTTGGTAGTAATATTTTACCTCTATAATCATAATGTTCAACAATTTGAATTTACATATTCTGTGTGTTTAATAAACATAAAAGATAACTTTAGCATGTAATCGTTACTTTAGTATGTAATCGCTGCAACAAAGAACTAGCCCGTGCAGGCGCACGGGTCGATGACTAGTGATCTTAATTAGGTGACAGATCGCCTTTTCAACCCTTCACGAGCAACACATACATAATGGTTTTCGATCAAGCAGATTTATTGATATTTCTTTTTTTGCGGGGAATTTATTGATATTTGGATAGCACAGTTAGAAGGGTGTTTTTATGTTTGAATACTTATATACGGAGATGCAAATAAATCAATCCTAACCGTTTCAAAGACCCTCTTTAGGATGATGGTTTAGTAATAGTGTTTGTATTCCCTCAGTTCCATAATGCAAGACGTTTTTTGACACTACACTAGTGTAAAAAATTGTCTTACATTATGAGACGGAGGAAGTAGTAATTACTGATACAACAGCAGCGTGAACCTAAAAGACACAACAAGTCGAATGTCAACTCATGACTAGTAGTAGTACATTGTAACGTGCACACGCATGTGTTGCATGCTGATTCTGATCTGTACTGTCCCTAAATTAAAATAGGATATGATCTCTGCACATGCATGCATGCTGCTGATTCTGATCTCATTTCTCCATGCCAATGGCCACAATCAATGTATGGAGAGATGAGAGCATCTCCAGCCGCGCCCCAACAGGCCCCCCAGGTGACTTTTTCGGCGTCGGCGCCAAAAAAACGACCCAGTCGCGCCCCCAGGACGACAGAAAGCGCCGGTTCGGCCCTTTTTTCCGCCCGGTGGCCGCAGGCCGAACCCGGCGCGCTGGGGGACGCTTGGGGGCTCCTGCGCAAGGGAAAAGCGCGGCTGGCCCACGCCGTCAGGTGAAAAGTCAAGATTTTCTTCCCCGATTCGCGTCCCACCCCCCGCGCTCTCGGGCGCCACTAGTTATATCCCGGCGCCGCCCGCCGCCCTTCACCGGTAGATAGCCATTCCCCGCCGGAAAAAATAGCAGAGGTTCGCCGCGGCAGCCCCTCCGACAGCAGCTGGGCGCAGCTAGGCGTTTCCGGCCGCGGAGGGGCGGTTTAGCGGCGAGTGCACGCCCACCGGGCGCAAGGTGTTCGGCGATTTGCCTGCCTCGGCGATGGACTCGGATGACGAGGAAGTGCTCGCCGCGCTGCTGGAGGAGGAAGCCGAGGCCGACGTCCAGGAAAAATAGCTTCTCATGGTGCTCGCCTCCCTCGCCCAGCTGCTGGCGAGCAATGAAAAGCCGCGGCGAGGTGGCTCGGCGCCAGGGCGGGTGAAAGCAAAGAACCGACATTATCTCGAAGGCTACTGCGTGCTCTACTCCGACTACTTCGCCGATGCTCCACTTCACGGCGACAGAACATTTCGGCGCCGTTATGGGATGAGCCGAAAGCTCTTCCTCAGGATTGTGAATTCCATTCGGGAGTTCGACAACTACTTCAAATGCAAGATGGATTGCATCGGCAAATTTGGATTCACCTCGATCCAGAAGTGCACGACAGCGATGAGGATACTTGCATACGGAGCTCCCGGTGACTCACAGGACGACTACCGGCGCATGGCCGAGTCCACCAGCATAGAGTGTTTCTACAAGTTCTGTCGGGCAGGGGTGGCAGTGTTTGGACCGCAATACTTGAGGACACCCAATGCGGAAGACACTGCTCGGATCCTAGCACAGAATGCGGCAAGAGCATTTCCTGGGATGCTTGGAAGCATCGACTGCATGCATTGGAAATGGAAGAATTCCCCATTTGCTTGGCAGGGGATGTACAAAGGCGCCAAAGGCGGTTGCAGTGTGGTACTTGAGACGGTGGCCACACAGGACCTCTGGATTTGGCACTCCTTCTTTGGTATGCCAGGAACTCACAATGACATCAACGTGCTGCAGTCCTCTCCTGTCTTTGCCAATTAGCTTGTTGAGGGTCATTCTCCTCCGGTGAACTTCGAGATCAATGTGCGACACTACAACAAGGGGTACTATCTAGCTGATGGCATCTATCCGAGATGGTCGACATTTGTGAAGACCATCAAAAACCTTGTGCCTGGAGGCAAGAACGCCTGGTTTGCGAAGATTCAGGAGGCTTGCACGATGGATGTCGAGCGGGCATTTGGTGTGCTCCAATCTCGATTTGCTGTTGTCCGGTACCCCGCTCAGACCTGGTCGAAAGATCAAGTGTGGGAGATCATGACCTATTGTGTCATCTTGCACAACATGATCATTGAGAGCGAGCAGGAAGAGCCAGTGTTTGACACTGAACCATACCACAGGCAGGGTCCTCTTGCCCAAGTTGATCATCAGCTACCGGCAACCAGGACTGCCTATCTCAGTATGCGTCAGGAGATCCGAGACCCACAGGTGCATCATCAACTGCAGCAAGATCTGATAGAGCACCTATGGAGGCTCAAGGGCGACAGCGGTCGCGATGTGTGATGAAATATGAGTTTTTATTTGTTGAACTATATAATTTGTATTGAACTATTCGTTGTTGTACTATTTTGTTGAAGTATTTGATTTTTCTTGTGATGAAAGATGTGATCAAAAAAATATTTATGCTGATAATTGAACGCCGAGCCACGGCGAACCACGCCGAATATGGGTCTATTCTCGCCCATATGGACCCTTTTCGCCGAAATGGGGTTTCAAAAGTGGGCCAACATCGGCGTCTCGGGGCGACGACTGGGCGCAAAACCGCCCTCAGCGCCGAACGAATCGCCGGCTCGCCTCCAGGGGGCGATTTTTATGCAT